>NC_051441.1:433140-444943 GCF_001649575.2 Kryptolebias marmoratus | reverse complement strand
GGGTCCAAACAGGATCGGGTCCAAACAGGACCAGGTTTAGAGCTCCAACAGGACCGGGTCCAAACAGGATCGGGTCTAAACAGGACCGGGTCCAAACAGGACCGGGTTTAGAGCTCCATCAGGAGTTTTTAGTGTTTTTTCCTGAGTCTCGGTGCTCCTCAGGGATCAGACATCGGAACCTCTCAGTTCGATCTCACAGAAGAAGTTTTTCAGGAACTTGAAGCTCCAGCAGGTCAGCAGCAGGTTCTGGGATTATTTTATGTTTTTTCTGTCAGAAAACGTTTCAGGAGCGACTCTGGTGGGTTTGAGTTTCCGACTCTTAAATAAATGAAGCTTTTTGTTTTTTACTTAGTGCTCCAGAGAAGTTCTCAGGTGACAAAAGTATTTAACCTTTAATCAAAGCTTTAATTATCTTTAAAATCCACATTTTACATCAGAGGACAAATTCAATCTTGTTCTTATTGAAGCAGAGATCAGCGAGTCCTGACCGAGTCCCACAGCAATTAACCAGCAGCTGCTCCCAGACAGGTGTTTATAAGGAACCACAGCTGGAAACTTTTAGTTTTAATCATCAAAATGTGAATCATTTTAATTTAAAGATCTTCAGAAACACAACAATAAATAATAATAAACAGAAAAACCTGAAAAATAAAAAAACATCTGATCCATTTAACCCACCTTTAACCAGTTTAACCCACCTTTAACTGGTTTAACCCACCTTTAACCAGTTTAACCCACCTTTAACTGGTTTAACTCACCGTTAACCAGTTTAATCCTCCGTTAACTGGTTTAACTCATCGTTAACCAGTTTAACCCACCTTTAACTGGTTTAACCCACCCAGTTTGTTCTGATCCAACAGGAGAAACGTTCTTCATCTTCATCTTCGTCACAGATTATTAAGGCAGCTTCCGCCGAGACGTTTAAACTTCATCGGTTTAGTTTCAGATTTCTGCTCAGATTTAATATAAACCATAAAATCTGCTTCACTGCTTAAATAAAGTTGCTTTTTTCTAACAATTCAAATATTTTAATTCTAACTGTTTTTTTTTCCTCTTTCCAATAAAACCCAAAGTTTCTAAGAACAAATTATTCTCCGAGCTGCCTCAGGAACACGAGGCGAGAACCTGGTTCTCTGCCAGAACCAAACCCGAGATCAGATCCTAGAAAGCCGCAGCTTTCCTGGAAGGAGGACACGGGGCCGGTGCCAACTAACTGGGTTCCTGCAGCACTTTCTAGAAAAGCACCAGAACCAGAACCTTTGAGCCAAAAACACCAGAACCAGGAGAGGACGAACCCACACAAGCACTGATTCATGGAGATCACGTTCTGATACAGAACAGGACGGAGGTGTGGTGCGGCCCGACACGCCCACCGAGCAGAACTGGGCTTGGGTTTTCACCTAAAGGTTCTCTCACCTCGGCACCGGAGCAGCTCACCTGGTCTTAGTGGGCAGGAAGCAGCAGGGTGGGGTCCATTGTTCCTCTGCAGGAGAACCAGGAGGTCCGATCTGACGGGACGGAGGAACACGGAGAAGATGGAGGTTCTGCTGCTCGGTGTTTGGATCTGATGATGCAGAGAGACGCTGCAGCAGCTTCAGCACCGCAGGAGAGGGAGGTGTGTGTGTGTGAGTGAGTGAGAGATCGAGAGTGTGTGTAGGGGTGTGTGTGTGTGTGTGTGTGTGTGTGTGCATTAATTGTCTCCATCTTCAGCCCCTGAGCATCAAGTTAATAAAAAGCACACCAAAGCAAAGTTTCAAAATAAAAGCCTGTAGGGTTTTCATGCCAGCAGCTGCAGATTCGACTCAAACTTTTGGAAAATGTTTTAATGAAACGGTTCTGGTTCTGGTTCTGGTTCTGGAGTTTATTTGGGCCACTTGATTTGTTTCCATCCTGCTGGCTTCTTATTCGAGGCGGGCGATCATGTAACTGTCCGTCTTTGTGTTAATGTGTCTGTTAGCTGAAATAATTAAAACATGTTAATTAACACTCAGTTTGTGTGTTCAGCTCTGTCACTGATTAAAAGATTTAACTCTTATGATCAAATGTCACATTTATTTACTGATATCTTCTCATCACGGGAATGAAGATTATATTATTAATAAAGTCATATCTCGACGATCACAGTTTTATTTTGAAGGGCTTTCCGGAAGTGGCTGTTTACTGCCCCCTGCGGGCGGACTGAGGACCTGCAGCTGTTTGTCCAGATGTTTCCCAGCCCCTGACAGCTGGATTTGGATGTTTCCTGTTTCTGACCTGAACAAAGTTTATAAAAACAGAAACTTTGTTCTGATTTAAAACAAAATAAACACGAAGCAGCTTCTTCAAACCTCTCAGATTATTATTATTATTATTATTATTGGAGGTCCAGTTTGTGGCTCACGGTTCTGCTGAGCTGAACCCAAACTGTGGATCAGAACCAGGACCAGGTTCTGTCTCTGAGACACAAACAGACGAAAGAACAGTTTAAACTGGATCAGGTCAGAGGTCAGAGGTCAAAACATGAGAGAAGAACTCTGAAAAACCTGCTGATCCAGAACATTTTAACTGACGAGAAAACAGTGATCCAAACAGCTGAATGACAGCTGAAACTACCAGAACAGCAGCTAAAATTACCAAAACAGCAGCTAAAATGAACAAAACAGCGGAAACTAGCAGAACAGCAGCTGAAGCTACAACAACAGCAGCTATAACTAGCAAAGAACTGTAGCTAAAATTACCAGAATAACAGCTGGAATTACCAGAACAGCAGCTAAAATTACCAGAACAGCTAAAACTAGCAGAACAGCAGCTGAAGCTACAACAACAGCAGCTATAACTAGCGAAGAACTGTAGCTAAAATTACCAGAATAACAGCTGGAATTATCAGAACAGCAGCTAAAACTAGCAGAACAGCAGCTAAAATTAGCAGAACAGCTGAAAGTTGCAGAACAGCAGCTAAAACTAGCAGGACAGCAGCTAAAATTACCAGAACAGCTAAAACTAGCAGAACAGCAGCAGCAGCTAAAACTAGCAGAACAGCAGCTAAAACAACAAACACAGCAGCTAAAAATTACCTGAGCAGCAGCTAAAAGCAGCATTAAAGTCAAAGCTGCTCCGGTTGTCAGCGTTTTAAAGCTCAGGGCTTTTATTTTGAAAGTCAGACTGTGACCCCATAGCCCGCTTCCTGTTTGGGTCGGTACCGTCGCTCCGGTTCTCGGTGTTTGATGCTGCCCTGTCTCCAGCAGCAAAATGACCAAACTGCAGCTGCTGAACGCCTACCTGACGGAGCGGCTCGCGGCGGTGGTGAAGGAGGTTCTGGACGTGGTGGAGGACACGGTGGCCGAGTACCGGGAGGAGACCGCCAGAACCCGGCGGGAGAACGAGAGTCTGCGGAGGCAGCTGCGGGACATCCTGCTGCTGGAGGCCGAGAGCGAGTGGCTGAGTAAGGGCCGACTCCGGCGGCGGGAGCGCGAGAGCGCGCGTTCAAATCCGCCGTTTTAAACCGAACGAGACGTTTTAAGCTTCAGTTCTGGATAAATCTGTGATTTAAAACCTTTTATGTAACAGAGATGACCTCCTTTTACATTCGGCATCTTTTAAATGAACCAGTTTGGTTCATATTTTATGACAAACGGGACTTTTTATCGTTTTTCCTGTTACTTCCTTTTCGCCACTGAGCCTTCATCATAAATCAGCTGATTGTGTGTTTTCTTCAGAAGAAGGCAGCTGGAGCTTTGAGGTTCAGTGAACTATTGGCCGAATTGATCTTTTAAAGATTGTTGGCAGAAACATTTTGTTCTGACCTGATTTATTGAGTTTGTTTCTGTAAAAAAACAAAATCTATAAATTTTATAAAAACGTAAGGGAAATCGCAACTGCAGTCTGAGCTGAAAGATGCTCAGAAAAGTCTTTTCAGACATTTGTCTTCATTCTGCTAACTTCCTGTCACGTTATTTACATACTCTGATCAGCCATAATATTATGACCGCTGACAGGTGGGGTGTCCCGGTCTGCAGTAAAACCAGACCGGGTCGTGTACTACCTACCACAGCAGACCTTCAGAGGTCCACAGGAGTCCAGGACTGAGGTGGTCATAATGTTCTGGCTGATGTGCAGGAGAGGTTTAACATCAGAACCTCTCTGAAACCCAAATGTTCTGCCTTCTGTTCCAGGGTCAACGAGGTCAGGTCTGGGTTTTGCAGCTCCAGAACAGAACCCCGGTGATCCAGAACCCAGGACCCGCTCTGAGGAGCCAGACTCCACCCTGAACCAACCCCGACAGCCACAGCTGGTTCCTGAGCAGCTGCTGCCGGTCCAGAAGGAAACGCCGCCAACGCCGGGTCACCTGCCAGGAAATGAGAAACCTGCGGATTTCTGGGAACCGGCGCCGAAACCCGACCCGGGTCCGGAGGCGTTTGGGAGAACTTCACCTCTCCGGTCTCCGCCTTCCCTGAATCCTCCCGTAATCCACCTCGACGTTCCGGCGCTCAGGGAGGAGCCACCGGCGCGGATCAAAACCGAACCGAAGGAGGTGAAGGAGGCTGAGAGTCCCGGCGAGCCTGTGGCGGCGAGCGTTCACGCCGCCGCCGCGGACGAGTCGGGCTTCAGGCGAGTGGAGGCGGACCTGTCCAAGCAGGACGCTGTCAGAAACAGGAAGTCGTCTCAGGAGACGCAGCCGGCTGATGATGTCACAGCCGCCGGTTTGATCCCGGACCTTGTGCACCGCTGCCCCCGCTGCGGCGACGCCTTCGGCCAGGCCGCCAGCCTCAGGCTCCACCTGGAGCAGAAGAGGAAGACCTACGCCTGCGACTGGTGCTGCAAGTCCTTCGCTCAGTCGGCCGACCTGCGGCGCCACCTGCGCACGCACACGGGCGAGCGGCCGCACCGCTGCACCTTCTGCTCCAAGAGCTTCAGCCAGCGAGGAAACCTGCGGCGCCACCTGCGGATCCACACGGGCGAGCGGCCGTACAGCTGCCCGTTCTGCTGCCGCACCTTCAGCGACGGAGACACCATGAAGAAGCACAAACGCACGCATTCCGGAGAGAAACCGTACCGCTGCGCCCGCTGCTCCAGAACCTTCAGCAGCGCCGGCGGCCTGCAGCTGCACCTGAAGAAGGACATGTGCTTCGTCAGCAGCGCCTGATTGGACGCTTCCTGGTCCCCGGGACGGACGGAGACCAGCAGAACCTTCTGGGTTCAACCTGCAGGTCGGTTCCTGTCCAGAGAGACAAACTGAAGAACCAGCCTGCTGCTCGGAGAACCAGAACCACAGAACCCACCAACCCGAAGAAGTTCTGGGGGAGGGGGACTCCAACTCCACAAGCCAGAACCAAGCAGACCAGAACCAACCAAAACCAGACCTGATGAAGGAAGTTCTGAGGTTCCTTTTTAAAAGGAAGTTAAATTCTAAATCAGTCTGAGATCAAAGCTCCTCTTCAGAACCGAGAGTTAAAGTTTGTTCTGATCCTTAAAGGGACAGACCGGATCAGGACTTTGTACCTCAGCAGTCAGAACAGGACGGAGAAAGAGGCCAAAGTCTTCATCCAGGCTAGGCTAAAGGCTAAGCTAAAGGCTAGGCTACAAGCCAAGCTAAAGGCTAGGCTAAAGGCTAGCCAAATGGGTGTCTGATCAGGATTCAGCCGCCTGTTAAAGAAGCTTCTTCAGCTGAAATTAAACTTTCACAGAACGCTGTTTGTTCAGTTTGTTGCATCGTGTTCCATCGTGTGGAACGCAGGCAGACGGGTCGGTTCTGAGGCGGCTGAGCGGACCGGACCTCCGGATCACTCCTCTGGAGTCGGGGTCCCGAGTCACGTCTTTTATTTGTGGGTCGAATCAGAAAACTTCGGATCACTGTTCTAGAAAATAAAATAAAATAAAAATCAAGCTTCATCATCATCATCATCATCATCATCATCTCTGATCTCCACCAGAACCATGACTGACCCACAGAACCGACCCGAGGACCTCACCTGTCGAGACAAAAGGTTCTGAGCTGCTTTTTAACAACGGATCGTCTTCCACTTTCAGCAGGAACCGCATCGTAAGACATTCAAACATGAGGGAGGGACCTGGATCCCATGGTTCTGGTTCGGGCGGAACGGGTTCCGGTTCAGGCGGAACAGGTTCTGGTTCGGGCGAAGCGGGTTCCTGTAGCAGCAGAACCTTCAGCCTGACGGAGGTTTCAGTTCAGCTGTTCCGGCTGCAGCTCTCAGGACTTGGGATAAAGTGTTTATCTTTTTTTGCCCTTTTTATTGTTGAAGCAGATTGAGGCAGAGCTGGACCTTTCTGAGTTTAGTCCTCGTCTTCGTCCTCCTCATCCTCTTCGTCCTCGTCCTTCTCCTCGTCTTCGTCCTCCTCATCCTCCTCCCTCTTCGTCCTCCTCGTCCTCCTCGTCCACCTCCTCCTCCTCGTCTTCATCCTCCATCCTAGCAGCAAACAGAAACTGGTAGAAATGTCTGAAAAATACAAAACTGTAAAACTAATAAAAAACCTGAACCTGAAGCTGATTTTCTTGATTGATGCTGAAACAAAAACTGCCGTCAGACGTTCTGCAGACGTTCTGCAGACGTTCTGCAGACGTTCTGCATCGTTTCTAAGGAACCCACTTTGGTTCCGGTGGGACTAGCCGTTAGCTCATCGGTTCTGTCAGAAGTGGTTCATGAAGCTTTCTGCAGCAGGTAAGATGTTTACTGGTCAGAACATCTTTACCTTCTCACGTTCTCCGTTAGAACTTCTCCCTGATTCTCCAAACGCAGTGACTGCAGGTAAGATACTGACTGATCAGAACTGAAAATAAAAACAAGAATAAATGATCAGTTTTTAGACTTTAATGTTTCAAACGGAGACGTTTTTAACTTGAATAAAAAGGATCCAGTTTGTTTTTTGTGAAGCAGATTTAAACTCGTCACTCTTTGAGTTAAATATGTTAAATATTAACACAAACCTCCAGTAATGAGAGAATATTTGATGGAAATAAAGTTTTATTTTCTACATTATTCCAGGATTCTGAGCTTTATTTATTTATTGTATTTATTCTGTTTCAAACATTTTGTTTTTGTTTTTGTTCTGGCTAAACACAAGATGGCACAGGCAGTTGGGGCGGGACTCATTTCCACTTCCGGTCAGGTTTCCGTTACAAAAATAAACTCGACCTACATGGAGTCCATCATCTACGGAGCCCCGTGAGGGACATGTGCTGTTAGCGCGTTTCTCTGGAACAGTGGAGCTGAACCCCGCCGTGATGAAGACATTACATTATTATTTAGAGCAGTGGTTCCTCACCCTGGTCCTGGTCCTGGTCCTGGTCCTGGTCCTGGTCCTGGTCCTGGTCCTGGTGCTGGTCCTGGTCCTGGTCCTGGTCCTGGTCCTGGAGGAACACCATCCTGCAGTCCTGCTGAAGAACAGAGAAACAGTGGAAACCTGCAGGACGGTGTTCGTCAGGGACCACAGCTGGAAACCACTGGTTTGGAAGAATGTTGTATCTGAGTGTTCAGCTCCAGATGTTTGTTTGGACTCAGGTGTTCAGATGATGTTTCCTGTGGAGAGAAGCTTCTCCTCAAGCAGACTGTGGCTGAAGCTTCTGATAAAAACATGTTTCCCCTCAGATCTGTGTCTCACTGTGGGCCGGCTGAGGGCAGGAACACTGCTGAGGTTCTGCTGAGGTTCTGTTAGAAAGAACAAGGAACGGGAGGACAGGGGACAGACAAGAGGACAGGAGACAGACAGGAGGATAAGGGACAGACAGGAGGACAGGGGACAGATAGGAGGACAAGGGACAGACAGGAGGACAAGGGACAGACAGGAGGAAAACTAAGAAGCAGGAAATCAACGTGCTGACAGAAACACAGAACCCTCAGATTGGGTTCTGCTCCGGATCAGAACCAAACCCAGAACCTTCAGCTGTTTTTATGAAGTGTAGAAGTGAGTTTATGAGGACTTACTGCCCTCTAGTGTCCAAAGAGGAGAATGACACTTAATCTTTACAACAAAACATTTTTATTTCTTTATTTTTATTATAAAACTGCTCCTCAAACTTTATTTTCTCTCCATGAAAATGATCTGATAGTTTATGATCTAAATCCCTGAAGCTGAGAAATATTTAGCTGTTTTAAAATAAAAATGTTCTCAAAGATTTTTTTTATTCTTATCATTCATTTTTAAAACACAAGGAAAACAATTTAGACCATAAAATTCTGTTGATTTTTTATTGCAATGTCCAGCAAAGCAAAACTAAAAAAGTTTGACATTTTTAAACATTTACAGTCACTTGGATTTTATTTTGAAGGGTAATAAACACAGAAAGACCTTTCAGAATAAAGTTACCCTTCAGCAGCGTCAGAGAGGAGTCCCACAGAGTCCAGGTCCGGGGCCTCTTCAGTGCACCTCCTCCACAGTGGGCCCCTGGGGGCCTCCTGGGGCCGGCTCTCTGCAGGTCCCGGCGGGCCCCCCTCCCTGGTCCAAGCTGCCGAGGACGTTCTCCAGCTCTCTCTGCTTGTGTTGGTACTCTTGTTTGTCAGCCAGCTGGTTGTCCTCCAGCCAGCTGATGGTCTCCTGACACTTGTCCACCACCTTCTTCTTGTCCTCCTGGCTCAGTTTGTCCCTCAGCCTGCCGTCCTCCACGCAGCTCTTCATGTTGAAGGCGTAGGACTCCAGGGAGTTCTTGGCGGAGATCCTGTCCCTCTGCAGCTCGTCCTCGGCTTCGTATTTCTCGGCGTCCCGCACCATCCTGTCCATGTCCTCTTTGCTCAGTCGGCCTGTATCGTTGCTGATGGTGATCTTGTTCTCTTTGCCGGTGCTTTTGTCCGCCGCCGACACGTTCAAGATGCCGTTGGCGTCGATGTCGAAGGTGACCTGGATCTGAGGGAGGCCTCGTGGAGCCGGTGGGATTCCCGTCAGCTGGAAGCTGCCCAGCAGGTTGTTGTCCTTGGTCAGGGCTCGCTCCCCTTCGTAGACCTGGATCAGGACCCCGGGCTGGTTGTCCGAGGACGTGGTGAACACCTGGGTCTGTTTGGCGGGGATGGTGGTGTTGCGTTTGATCAGGGGCGTCATGACTCCTCCGGCCGTCTCGATACCCAGGGACAGAGGGGCCACGTCCAGCAGCAGCAGGTCCTGAACGTTCCTGGACGTGTCCCCGGTCAGGACGGCAGCCTGGACGGCGGCGCCGTAAGCCACCGCCTCGTCTGGGTTGATGCTCTTGTTCAGCTCGCGGCCGTTGAAGAAGTCCTGCAGGAGTTTCTGGATCTTGGGGATCCGGGTGGAGCCTCCCACCAGGACGATGTCGTGGATCTGGCCCTTGTCCATTTTGGCGTCCCTCAGGGCTGTCTCCACGGGCTCCAAGGTTCCCCGGAACAGGTCGGAGCACAGCTCCTCGAAGCGAGCCCTGGTGATGGAGGTGTAGAAGTCGAGGCCCTGGAACAGAGAGTCCACCTCCATGCTGGCCTGGGAGCTGGAGGACAGCGTCCTCTTGGCCCTCTCGCAGGCTGTCCGCAGCCTCCTCAAGGCTCTCTTGTTCTGGCTGATGTCCTTCTTGTGTTTCCTCTTGAACTCGTCCACAAAGTGGTTCACCAGGCGGTTGTCAAAGTCCTCTCCTCCCAGGTGAGTGTCTCCGGCCGTGGCATTCACCTCAAAGACGCCGTCTTCCATGGTGAGGACGGACACGTCGAAGGTGCCTCCGCCCAGGTCGAAGATCAGGACGTTTGTCTCTCCTGAACTGCCTTTGTCCAGACCGTAGGCGATGGCGGCCGCCGTGGGCTCGTTGAGGATCCTCAGGACGTTGAGTCCCGCGATGGCGCCGGCGTCTTTAGTGGCCTGGCGCTGGGAGTCGTTGAAGTACGCCGGGACCGTGACCACAGCGTCGGACACCTTGTGACCGAGGTAGGCCTCGGCCGTCTCCTTCATCTTCACCAGGACCATGGAGGAGATCTCCTCGGGGAAGAAGGTTTTCTGCTCTCCTTTGTAGTCCACCTGGATTTTGGGCCTCCCTCCTTCTGAAAGCACCTTGAAGGGCCAGTGCTTCATGTCCGCCTGCACCACCGCCTCATCAAACTTCCTTCCAATCAGCCTCTTGGCATCAAACACCGTGTTGCCGGGGTTCAGAGCCACCTGGTTCTTGGCCGCGTCCCCGATCAGCCTCTCGGTGTCGGTGAAGGCCACGTAGCTGGGGGTGGTCCTGTTGCCCTGGTCGTTGGCCACGATTTCCACTTTTCCGTGCTGGAAAACCCCCACGCAGGAGTAGGTGGTGCCCAGGTCGATGCCGATGGCGCCGGTTTTAGCTGCGGCCATCTTGGCTGAGTTCACTTTGTGTCCTAAAGAAGCAGAGACACAAAGCAGAAGGACATCAGAGAAGACAGGAAGTGCAGCAGCTGATGGAGCTCAGGAGGTTTCAGAGAGGAAGGATGGACTTACAGATGAACAGGAGTCTTCTTGTCCTCTGGATGTGTCTCCTTCTCTGGACGTGTCTCCTCCTCTGGACGTGTCTCTGAGTGTCTCTGTCTCAGACCGGCAGCTTTATATCTGTGAAGCTGACAGTCTCGCTGCTTCTAGACGCTTCAAACACAAAACATCAAGTCAGCGGAAACAAGTTATACTGCTTCCTGTTAGCTGCTTCAAAATAAAAGCTCTCTGTAATTAGTAAACTGCAGGAAGCCGTCGCTGGACGTGGTTTCGTTTTATTTTGAAGTGTAAATCCTCAATATCTGGTTTCTTTCAGCGTCTTGATGGAAATCTCTTGAAGTTTCCTCCAATGAGGCTCGAGCTCAGCTGTTTCTGTTGGGATTTCAAAATAAAAGACTGTTGGAGAACTTTCTGGAGAAATGGAGCAAAAACCAGGAGAGAAAGTCTTTAGGAGACATTAATGTTTTTAATTATTATTTAATGATATTTAATGATTGACCTTATAATTTGCACTATTCAAACTGTTATTCACATTCTGGTTACAATTTTTGCCATTTGTGTCTTTTGTTCTTTTTGTTACTATAATTCTTAAACACTTTTTCTTGTGTGGCCTGGGAGCCCAGAGAGAACAGAAATTTCAGTTCTCAATATGTCTGTGATATATTGTAGAAATTACAATAAAGCTGACTTTGACTTTGAAGAATAAAAGAAAAAAGCTGTTTTATTTTATTATTTAGTTTTTTATAATTTTCTGCATAAAGAAGTTATTCTGGATATTTTCTCTTTATGAATAATTTATGTTCTCAGTTTTAGATTTATAAGGAATAAATAGAAGTTTGGTTTTAGTCTAAATTCAGAGAAAATCTCTTTTTAACCCAAAAAGCTGAGATTCGTTTTGTTTTTAATGTTTTTCCTCACTTTTTTTCTTCTTCCTGTTTGTTTGTTTGTTTTAGAGGAAACTTTGTTTCACCTGAAGCTCCTGAACGCATCACGAGCTCATCAGGTGAGTCAGAAACACCTGAGGCTGAACCTGGATTCATCAGCAGCTCGGATCTGACCACAGCTCTGAAGAAAAATCGATTTATTCGTTTATATTTTTTAACTTAAGGAACTCAACAGAAACTCAAACTTTGACATTTATTTATCTGTTCAGTTGTTTTCCTGACATGAACTTTAACGTCACAAGTTGCACACCAACTGAGTGTGTCTTTTTGGCCGTTTCGCGCTCCCATAGAGAATGAATGGGCCTCGATCTCCCGGGCCCGGCGGTTCCGCTCANACATTGGCGTCCCCACTGTTTCCCTATGGGAGCGCGAAACGGCCGAAACGCCCGCTCCCCCCTCCCCTTTTGGCCGTTTCGCGCTCCCATAGAGAATGAATGGGCCTCGATCTCCCGGGCCCGGCGGACGGGCCGGGGGGGCCGAATTGCTCG
>NC_051441.1:427259-433040 GCF_001649575.2 Kryptolebias marmoratus | reverse complement strand
CCGGGGCCCATACATCACCACCCGAGTTCAAAATACGAGTAGCTCAAGCGGTCCAACCACGAGCAATTCAGGGTCTCCCAATTGCACCAATTGTGACACAAACGGTAACGGGACCGTGTGTATTGACGGAAACTATCGAAGATGCGACCGTGAACGCCACAAAAGACAAAGAGATGAATAGAACACGTGTCACAATCAATGTATCTCAACAACAATTAATTGATGACTGTCTTGCCGTGATTGAAGACATTATCGTCATGCTGAACAAGTCAAGTGCATCTGTTGCATTTTCCAATTATAAACTTGAGACTTTATACAGTCTGAACAGAGCTAAATCGTCACTCCTGACAATTGTTCGCACAGACAACATTTCCAAAATCAGAACAATAATTGCGACCTTGATTCAGGCTCCGGCTTGTGATATATACAAATCTTTGGTGACGTATCGAGACAATGTCAAGATGATAATAGACGGCATTATTGGTTCTCTAACCACACCGTTTGTGCAGACTCCGGCTGGTATTGTACTGATATGCGTGGCCGTATTGTTGGGTCTGTTCATCATAGTGATGTGTTGGTATCAATGTTCTCGGCAAAATTACCAAGGCTATGAATATGTGACCATTCAATCGCCTAAAGACCCCGATCAATGGACCAATGTCTAGAAAGACGAGACATTGTGAAGAATACACGTGCTTCTGGGGAGGAGCAAGTGTGCTACATAACACACACAACTCTCCTATCCTCACAGCAGCAATGTTCACCGAGGTTTCAACCGCAGAACAATGGACCAGTGCCTTAGCGGATCTGACACTGGTCAGAACAGCGTTTTACTCTAAACTGTCGTTGCAGGACGACCGTTCCAAAACCTGTCCAAACCCCATAGACGGTATGGACAGTGACGTTGTCATGGCCCACACTTTAGCCAAACTGCCCTTGAAAATACGCTCCGCCGTAAACAGTAGGTTTTACCGACTCACCAATAGAATAATCACAAACGCCGATGACTCCAAGTGGAATTCGGGCACGTCTGCGGTGACCGTACGTGACCTTGTTGTGTACAGTGCCGAAGACGTTCTCAACAGACATTATGAAGATCGGGACGGAGCTCTGGCGTTTCAGCGTGCCATGAGGATGGCCGATCTGTGCGTGTTGGACGCTGACACCAAACTGTTTGACCAATTCGAGTACGATTCTGACACAGTATATGTCGGCACTGTACCCGCACTGGTCGACACCATGATATCGTGGCACAATAAAGATGTTTGCATAGCGTGCTTACGGCCGCACCAATCACAATTGCTGCAGCAGATGATCTTCTGTCTGAGCGGCTTTCTCACCGACGGATTCGTGACCGAACACGGTGAGATAGAGCAACGGTCCGTGACGCTCTACACGGTTGGAGGGCCCGAGAAATGGATACATAACAACAGAACCGTCTTCCACAAGCCTACATCCGTCGGACTTTACATGGGCATTAGGGACACTCCTAGAGTCGCACTGCAACGACCGACAGCAACAACAGAGTGGCGCGACGCCCAGTGTGACTCTGTGGAAATAGTCTTGAGTGGACTGTATTTAGGTATAGAGGTGACGTCTGCACACCTGGAAATATTGTATCAGAGCGCAGGGGTAAACCGTTCCCCAAATAATTACAGTGTGTTGATACACGATTCTACCGAGTCGTACGCGAGGGGATCTACCGAGATGCCTAAGGTGCATCATTTGCTTTGGGACTCAAGCGGCACGGGTTCAGTGTCAGGAATTCCCAATTGCGCCATAATGCAATCTGTATTCGACGATCCCGCCCATCTGAAGAGGCAGCTGTTGAAATACGGCGAAAGCGTCGGTAAGGATTTGTTTACAACGGTCTGTACCCAAAGTGTTGTCACGCCCCGTCAAAGTGACAGGGGATTACTGTCTCACACAGTGTCGAACGCTCACTACGACAAAACCGCAACGTCTGCGATCACGGATATGATCCGTACCATTAACGATCGTTGTTGCGGATCAGACGCCGTGCGCGTCAAGGTCGTACTGTTGTCAGACCCGGCTCGGATACAATGTTTAGAAGGTGTGTTGTGTGAGAGGTCCGACATCCCATTTGTACACCTGACCACAACAGGTCTGCTCCACATTAAAGGACCGCCGGAGACGTGTGTGAAATACCTACTGTTATTACATCAAAGACCGATCATTACCGTGACAAACGCAACCGACGCCGTGTACGCCGCAAACATGTGCGTGCGACTCAGTGAATTACGGATAGATTGTCCATCTGGCACGGTGTCAATGTCGGTTTACGTGGTCGGAAACAGAGACGGACTGGATCGTTTCGTTGAGTTGACGAAAGGACTTGAATTGTACACCACAGTGGTGAGCAAAGACGATTCGTTGGACGCCACACACCAAACAGCCCGTCTCGGGGAAGTGGTCGATGTGATCGCCGAGGTACTCAAGACAACACCCAAACTGACGAGATACGTCAGTTTCCGGACTCCAACGGTCAAAACGTTCTTCAACTGGAGTGTTCACGATGGGCATCCGGATCCGGCCATCGCTATGATTGTGTTCATGATTGCGCACAAAGTGTACGAACCAAATGACCAATATTGCTTTAGTCACATTATGGACGCATTCTATTTGTCTTACATGCCTGTCTAGCTGTATATTTTGCGAATAAACAAAACAGTGCACAATTGGTTGGTTTTTATTGTAACGTAACATAATTCATTCAACATAACATAATGTTCACTGAAAACTATCAAATAACAGGTCATACCAACACACGATACTCATCATAAAACATACAGTATTCACTGAACTACACCACGTATACATCACTCAAGTCCTATTACTCACATACTACACAACTGAAGACATTTCAGTCCATTTCAATGTTGTCTGTACAAAACGAAATTTCGATATCGGTTTCCATGTCGATGTCCATATCCATACACGTCGTAGGTACAACCGGTTTGAACGGTTTGTGAATAGTGTCGAAATAATCGTCGTCTTCATCGGACGGTACGACGCTGGTGGGCTCACTGTTACCGGCTTCGTTAGTTTTCTCGTCCGAGACTGTGACACTAGAGGCCACATACACAACACTCTGTGGCCTAGCCATTTGTTTAACTTTCTCCAATTCCATCCGACGTTCTGCTGTTAGCTCACCTGTAGACCGTCTAGACAACGATCGGTTGCGATCGTATGTGCGTGACATAGACCTACCTCGGTCCTTACGTCTGCCTCTGCTATTGGACCTATCGCGTCTGTGGATTTTGTATTCAGGGCTATACGTTGCCTTATTGCGATAGTGTTGGATGTGAGCTTTGTTTATTTTGATGACATCTGACGCGTGCGGCCGTTTTGGGGGTCTGGTTGTGCTCCTGGACCTGTCGTGTGTAGGGTACACGCTACAAGACCGGCCCCGTCCGTCGTCCCAGGCCCTCGGGTGGACGCTACGGGACCGGCCCCGTTTGTCGCAGGATTTTGGATGAACGCTGCGGGACCTGCTGCGGGATCTGCCCCGTCCGTCGTCCCGAGTCCTCGGATGTACACTGCGAGATCTGCCCCGTCCGTCGTCCCGAGCCCTCGGATGTACACTGCGAGACCTGCCCCGTCCGTCGTCCCGGGCCCTCGGGTGGACGCTGCGGGACCTGTCACGTCCGTCGTCCCGGGCCCTCGGGTGGACGCTGTGGGACCGGGCCCGTCCGTCGTCCCGGGCCCTCGGGTGGACGCTGTGGGACCGGCCCCGTCCGTCGTCCCGGGCCCTCGGGTGGACGCTGCGGGACCGGCCCCGGTCCTTGGTCCACGCCTCCGGTGGATTGTTTCTGTTTAGGTAGACAACACGAGGCCATCCGTGGCAATTGTCCGTCGTTCGTTGAACGACACCAATGTCGCAGAAAAATCCAGTGTTGCACACCTGTTCGAAGGTGCCGCTGGTCGACGAATAAACCGGCCACATAGTCAGATTGCGCCCTGTGTTACGTTTGTACATTTTCATGGCGGAGTACAACTGAGGCATGAGAGACACGTCGGCCGCTTTGGGTATAGGTCCTATTGCTTCTTTGCAACCAATGTACCGTAGACTGATTGGGGTGTTGGAGGTCTCCGGAAACACCAGGTCAGCTCCTCTGCACAGGTCCTGAGACAGCACGTGAAACGTCTCCCACGGGCACACAATGTTTTCCACTGCAGGACAAAAGGAAGGCAATCAGAGACACTCTCGGACAAACGGGTTAGTCACGTATCACAACACTCACCGGACAGAGTACCAACAGATTGATCGTGTTGTGTACTGTTGTACTTGATGCTCCTCCGTCGAGCAGTTCTTCTGACCACGTTGATGCACTTGAACCGCAGGGATTCCACCTTGATAGTTCTCCTGATTGCCTCGGCCCACTTGTGTAACTTTAAGTCACACGAATGTGTAGTGTAGCCACCGCTGACACACACTCTGACGGTGTTGGACGGTTTATTCTTTGGTATGCTGTTTGCCAAATCTTTGCAAACTTCATCCGGTCCGTATTCAGAGTCCACGTGAACATGTACGTACGTGTCAACATTGAGTGCGGCGCCCACGATCCGAAGGTAGGAGCAATACACGTACGCCGGTCCGGGATATTGTTGAATGGACCCGTTCTCGGGCAGTCCGAGGACGTTCACAAACTCGAACACTATGTCCATGAGGGCTCGCTGTGGACAGAAACGCATATGATGAGAAATGTATGTCCCTATGAGATTAAGAGCCTAAACTCCACCCTGACACAGGACCTCCCTTGCAGCTACGTTTGGTACCCCACGGTTGCGTGGGTGGACGTAACGGGCCGGCAAGACGCAGACAATTAAACAAGTGGTCCCTTACGTGTCACGCCTTTCCCGGTCCCGGAGTCACAAATGCACCGACACGATTGGAATGTGCGTGTGGGTATTCTGTTCCCCGCGTTTATAATTACGGCTGTGTCACAAATGACCTTGATGAAAGGGCTGTCCTTAAGAGTTTTAAGATAACAACACTGTATATAACAGATGAATGATGTGAGTGTAAGATATTGTTACTCAAAGGATCATGAAGCACGGTGGGTTGCTTACGGTACTGCTCCTAATCTGCCAATGTTCGGAGACAGGAGGCCTCAACTACGAGCAAACCGACTTGTCGGCTCAGTTTTTGGAACAAGAAGACGAAGCGTGCTACATACAGGATGCGTTCGGCGCATCCACGCAGCCCAGGGAAGTGTCCGATGTCAAACTGTCCCTGAAGGTGACGGACCAAGGCGTTCTACTCAACGCGGACTATTCCAGCAGCGAACCCAAGGACGCCATGCAAGGACGCTTAGACCGACTCATGGCTCCGCATAAATACAACGTGTCCAAACACTTCGACGAACTCCAGATGGACGAGTGCCAAACGGACATGGCGCACGATCATCCTATCTACAAGGCGAACTTCACCGCCGTTGGCAGAATCACGTTTGCAGTGAACTGTTCCAACGTGAAGAACGGCACGTTTTCGTTATCCGCCACAACCATGCTCGCCAACTTGACCGCAACCATCAAAGTGGTGTGGGCGACCGTCAACTCAAGTCAGTTGACGTGCAATGACCAAACGTGTGGGTCCCGGGTTTTACTCCCGTGTCCACAGAAGGGAGAGGGGGATTGTCCCCCCTGGGGCCATCTCCATTGTAATTCAATGCAGATAAGTACACAGAGGGGTGTGTGTGTGTGTGTGTGTGTGTGTGTGTGTGTGTGTGTGTGTGTGTGTGTGTGTGTGTGTGTGTG
>NC_051441.1:422058-427159 GCF_001649575.2 Kryptolebias marmoratus | reverse complement strand
GAGGAGGCCACAGCTTTACCACATGGCCAGATATCCCAGGCCTCCAACAATCAAACGCCCGAGGAGGCCACAGCTTTACCACATGGCCAGATATCTCAATGTGTGCAAAAGGCACAGTGTTTACCCAGACAAAACGTTCAGACGTCTTGGGTCACAATCGTTTCAGACCAATATGTACAACCGGCGCCACAAATAAATGTTCAAACACCTCAACGTCCAACGGCACTACTACAAACATGTAGGAATATGTTGTTTCACAAGTCACAATTAATGGGTTCGATGACACCTTCCGAACCCCCCACGGCGCCCCGGTTAAATATGACACAGAATACATTGACAACACAACCAGTCCTCCCTTCGTCCGGGGATGCAGTAGAACAATTACCGGTCGATAATTCGACAATCGAACAACAAAATAGAAATCAAATACTAACAGAGCAAGACGGGCCCGATGTCACCAATCAATGCGAGTCTGATAGGTCAACGCCTAATTCTATGGAGAAATTAGCTGCCTCGGCATTAATCAACATGCATCAACAATCAGACACCACCGCCGCCATTGTTGCTCTCGCCGCTCTTGCCGCTGAAACTACACCTGAAAAACAACGTGTTTCCACTGTGTCGGCCTCTACGACGCATCATGTCTGGCTGGACAAGGATAAACTGCTTCCAATCCTCGAAGCACTAGACATGAAATATCTCACAAATCCCGAGTCAGAACATCCAGAAATGTTCAGTGCGTATTTACAATGCGACACCGGTTTGACTGTCGAAGTCATCAGATCACGTTCGAATCCCATGATTCGTGTGTTTTTCATAACCATGCCCGACACCAATAAAGCCAAGCATTTGTTTAACATATTAGACGGCATTCGGGCCATGAAAGAACAGAGGTGGACTCAGTACAAACCGGCTCGACCGATCATTTCAAGTATATCGTTCTCTCAGACAGACGGGTCTTTCACTGTTATGGTGTCGGTCTTACTCCCGACTCATCTGGTTCCATTTGACGAAATTGACACGGCTCTGTTGCCACCCAAAAGACGATGTCAACTGTGGAGCGGTGTCATGCAGTGTGCCGAAATGGTCGCGTTGTGTAAAAAGCGACCTCTGTACTTACATCGACACGCGGTTTATGTTGATCCCTGTACATTACACTGCACAAACATGATGTTCTTCACGTGCGTTGACTGGACCCAATTACATACACCAACACAAGGTATGAGCGATATCGCCAGATTCATCTTGACACCAATATTCAACAGCGATATTATCGAACGCACGATTCCAATGGATGACCGCAGGCCGTCTCCCGTGGTGCAGACCGAGAACGTAATGTGGCGTTACACCGTCGAGGCATGCTGGGATTACAATCTAACTGTCACGCAGTATCCCAAAACATGGACAGGACGTCCGTTTTCCCAAGCGCCGTGGGACCACAATACGGACGTGTCTAGACACGTTATGGTCGCACAACTGAACCATCCATTGGTTGCGTGTCTTGTGACCAACCTGTCGAGGTACAACGATGACGCCGTGCAGGACGACATGATATCGTTGGCCGAAGTGCTGTGCGATGCCGTTGGACAACCGGTGGTAACAGAAACAAGCACGTTAGACTTTACTCAAAAAGACGCACTGATTGCCTCCGTTGTCACCCCTGTAACTGTGATATCTAACAGTCAGCCTACAACGACGGAAGGTCAAAATGTGGAGGGTCGTAACACAGCAGACAACCGAGACGCGGACGTCGTTGAACCCGAAGCTTGGGTTCCGATAGGTCCTTCGAACAGACCCAAAAAACCAAAGCGTAAATTGCTACCTGTCGACCCGCCCGCCGCAGACGAATACATATTCAGGATACCGGTCGTCCCATCGCGGTGCCCCAGAAAAACTGTGTCTAAACAACCGCTGTCACACACTAACATACACCAAAAATACATCCAACACACAAAGGTTTACAATCCTCAACAAAAACAAACCCTTGCGGACGTCGCTTATCACGCCGACGCACCTAACATGTCAATCATCATCGACGACGTGACGACGCACAGCAAATTCCTACCTACGAACGTCAATTACAAAATGGAAGAACATTTGCACACAAAAGGAAATCGGAACGTGTACGCTCGCAACATGTACACCCCTCGTAGACAAACGGCCCCTATCCAGCCTAAGAGGGATTCCATCGCGGTCATGCCCACAATGCCTACGTTGCGAGACCCAAAGACCGGCCCTCTGAGCAAGGTGACCAAGTGGCACGCTCCCCATTGGATGGATTTTACGCCGACCGGCGACTCGCCGGGGTTTGTCGTATACGAGCCCACAAGCATAGTGAATAACGCCATGGTGTACAAGCCCAAAATAGACTTCCCATCCAATCGGCACAGGACCATGCTTGCGGCGGTGTTCCAACACGACCAACTGTGGGGCAAATCGTGTAAACTCGTCATGCCTGTGGGGACACCCAGGTCCGTGACCAATAAAATAATCAGACTGTTGTCCCTGCCCATGTACATGCGAGACTGTCAGTATGTGCCCAGGATGTTCGCGCTTTTAGCAGACGAACCGACGGAGCTCAAAACACAGCAGAGCACCACGTTGGTCGCGCTTCACGACCCTCCCGGAAACCGTGCCCTGTCCAACATCAAGTTCAAAGACAATGCGACCATGTCTGCCGCAGCTTTGAAAAGTCTGCACATTTTGAGCGCCGTCAAATGTGTGGCCAGGACACACTTGATGTTTTACCAGAAGTTCGGCTTCTTCTGGGCGTTCACCAGCGTTTCGGCCATCATGTTGAACAGCAACACGCAACGTTACTCCATCGACCTGTTCAACGTGTTGTCAGAAAACCTTTTTGTCAACGAAGGGCAGGTCAAGCCCGACAAGTTGCAATTCGGTACCACGACCGAACCCTCGGCCTTTGCCACAGCCCTGGTCAGTTTCCTAGACATCGTGGATCGCGACGACCGACCCGCGTATCATCGTGCGCTCGCGAAATATGCGGAAACGGGCAAATCGGAATTCCTGTTCCCCGATAACGGAACGCCACCTGAGTCCACCTCAATGGTCCTTTACTACATCATGACCAAATGTAAGCTATTGAACAACACTTACGACAATCCGACCCTGTGGACCGATCGCATCCCTGACCTCTCGTGTTACTCGACTAACACACACAAAGAGTTTATGTTCAAATCCAACGTGACCTCCCAACATCTCGTTTTTTCGCTCCCGATACACATATCCATGGCACACTACACTGTCAAGTGGACCAGAGGCACGGTCGACATTCCCGTAACCGACAAAGCTCCCACGCACACGTTAGGCGAACCTAAACTCTTGTCCTGGCTCCTATCGTTAGACTACCTCCAGGCCAGACCGCGATCAGTAGGAAAAGCGAAAGCGATCAAGAAGAGGCCGACAAAGGGGGGCGCGGGGACCAGACGGAAGGTGGCCGACCTGGACCAGGAGTCTTCCTCGGCCTCTTCGTGCTCTGACAATTCAGAGACCGACGAACAAGACGTGTCGTCGTTTTCGGAATCACAGGCCTACAACGACAAGCCGAGATCGCGTTCGGCCAGAGAGGACACTGAGAGCGACAGCAGTAGCGGTAGCGGCAGCAGTAGCAGCAGCGAAAGCGGTAACGGCAGCGACAGCGACAGCGGTGGTGATGACGACAGAGATATGAATAAGGCACGCCAAGCCCTCCAAGAAAGTATCGCCGACAACGAACGCAGGGCCGAACACGAGAAAGCAGTCGCAGCGGACAAAGCAATGGTGCAAAGACGACAAAATGCTGAAGCCGAGGTTGAGGAAACTTCACAACCAGCGACGGTTCGGAACTTTGAGGCCACTAGATCCCTGTACGGGTTCAAACAACCAAAGTTATGGCTCGTTCCCAATCCTGTACCCGAAACCGAAATGGACTCAGAGATGTCGGGGACTTCACAGGCCTCGGGGAATTCGCTGTTGGATCAGATGCTACAGATAAGCCAGCCTGTGAATCAACACAAAAGACGAGGAGAACCATGCAGCAGCAACAGCAGCAGCAACAGCGGCGGCAGCAGCACTCAGCCCGTCAGGGCCGAACGATCGAAGGAGTGCGGGAAGAGGTCCGGGAAAGCGTCAGGGAAGAAACCACGTCAACAGAGCGATTGGTGAGTATCATTTCAACGTTTGTTATCGTTTGTTGAATTACAATTGGTCTAACGTTATTTTTTTGCGGTTCAGATCCGTCATGTCAGCTGGTCAAGACTGGGGTCTTTGGTGTAACAGAACGTACTGTACGCTGGATGTTTTATGGTGTTACGAGACGCCATCATGAGGAACACCGAAGCTGCGATGTTGGATACCAACGTTAAATTCTCCGTCATGGCGAGTTACCAGATGTGGTACGCGCAAATGCAAAGCGTGACTCATCAAACGATGCAAGCCGCGATGCACGTCAAGTTCATGGCTAGAGGCGTCGAATCTCCAGACCTCACACATCGGACGGTCCCATTTCATTCGCCGATCTACTCAAGGAGTCTATTCCTGGAGTCCCCGACACCGACGTCATCAAAGTGATTAACACGAGCATAAAACGTTGATCGACGTACAAGATGACCTAGGAAACACAACGCGAAGCTTAAATGAATTCAACAAGAATTCAACAAGATGTACAAAGAACTATCTAGCAGCTTTTTTACTTTTATAAAACAAATCTATGCAATTATTGTATTACAATATCGTTTTATTATCAGTGAACCATTTGTTTTATAAATATACATATATTATACATTTGTTTATATTAAAGCTGTACAATAAAGCAAAAAACTTAACAACAATGGTCTGTCTTATTTTCAATTATCCAATTAAATCGTGCCATTTTCGTCGGTCCGTAAATTACCATGGAACCATCGGGTGAATTACGTAGTGCTGTTAATTTGTAACTATAGGAGACCCCTCCCCACCAACGTAGCCCTAAGTGATTTAGGAAATCTGACCTTAGCATTCTGTGATTATGATCCAAACAAACAAAATATATATATTGTAAGATAGACTTTATTTAAACTGCCCAGTAATAACATCTATGAAACATATAATTAGTAGTACCATT
>NC_051441.1:416157-421958 GCF_001649575.2 Kryptolebias marmoratus | reverse complement strand
GATGTGATTATACTGAACAGGTAACCGTAGGCTCGATTGTCAAGCATGACCACCAGTCCGTAGTGTCTGAGTTCGGGATTGCGGTACGCAGTGTCTTTCACATATATTTTGAGTAGCTTCCTTAGCTTTTCCTTTCCGTCCTCGACGAGAACCATTCCCCACCACAGGTCTTCTGTCACCAGCTTTTCGTGGAACAGGCACAAGGCATGTAACACATCCACAAAATGCTGATCCTTCACAGGGTGCTCCGTAAACGGTTGCGGTACGGTTATTGCGTCTAGCAACCGTCCGTCCTTCACTTTGTCGACCACGAATGAGAGAGCACTCATCAGACTCCCCGAGGTCCCGAGTCCGTGTGATTCCATGTTACTTGCAAATCCGTCTACGTTTGTGGCAATGTAGAAATGTTTCACACCTTCGTCCGTGACCACGGATCCTATGCACACGATCCCAGCGTGCGAGCCGTCGGTGGGTTCGTGAACTATCATAGCGCCGATGTGGGCGTTTTTCATTGTGTACTCTCTCATGTACTTTGGGACGGCGCCCCACCACCGCGTACCCAGAAGCTCCATGAACTTTGGCCACTGGTCGACCAGACGGGGCGTCATCTCCCAATATTTACCGCCCATGTAGTTAGTGGGTTCTTCATCGTGTGAGATTTCCATCGTCGACGGGATATTCAGCAGCAACAAGTATCTACTTCGAGGCTCAGTAGATGTTGTGCTGTATCTGTAGTGAATCGTAATATATACAGGAGATGGTGTGTGGGGGGGTAAATAGAAACGGTCGGTCGGATAGCATGTGTCGGAACCGGTCGGGTAGAGTTGGTCGGATAGATTTGGGTGACGGAACCGGTCGGGTAGAGTTGGTCGAATAGATTTGGGTGACGGAACCGGTCGGGTAGAGTTGGTCGAATAGGTTTGGGTGACGGAACCGGTCGGGTAGAGTTGGTCGGATAGGTTTGGGTGACGGAACCGGTCGGGTAGAGTTGAGACCAGGAGTGGAACTTTCGCCATCGGACAATCACGACGCGCGCCGGACTGGACAATCGTAATGCGCGGGGCACCAGTTAAGGTTTTCGGGACAGTCGCGGAACACAAGTGTGACTGCGGGAGGGGTATTTGTGACCTGAATATTTCTGAACAAATTTATTACACCATATTAAAGAAAGTCATTATGCAGTCATCTTGTTAATAGCGTTTGTCTGGTTGTGTACAATAAACTGAATTTCGTAACTTGGTGTTACATTTATTTGAACGTCTACCTTGACACAGTGACTATGAATAAGCTATTATTTGTCTACGCACTCATTCTGACATTGGTGTATTTTCACACACTGAGTGTTGTACGTTACAGAGATGATCAAGAGCTCACGCCTTTTGTGTCACCACAAACACACTTGAACAACAAAGTAGCTTTGCCGTACGGATTCATGGGCACACGACACGACGTTACGGTTCTGCTACAGCTATTGTCGACATTTCACTGGCCCACAGGCACATCGTGTGCCGTCGTAGGCAGTAGCAGAGAATTGCTTTATAGACGCACAGGTGCGAACATCGACGGTCACGACATTGTCATCAGATGCAACGACGCACCGATCCAAGGCTATGAGGAACACGTGGGTTCGAAGACCACCGTCAGGTTGTTTTATCCGGAATCGATGTCATTGAAATGCGCATCGCAGGATGGCGAGTCTTCAATACACGCTATGCTAGCTTTCAAGTCGGCAGACGTGGAGTGGTTGAGATCCGCCATCCTCAATCTCCCACTGAACAAAAAGCAACGCTTTTGGAAGACTCCGATCGACACCAGGACAGTCGCAAAAACGGTACCGGTGCAAAGACTCAGGCTAGTCGACCCAAGGTTTATACAATACGGCAAAGACCTCATCCATAGCAGACCGACCACCGGGCTCGTCGCCATACTGGTTGCCATCGGTATGTGTGACAAAGTGACCGCGTTTGGGTTTGATGGTTATCATATTAATAGGTTGGTTCATTATTACGACAACACTACAGCAGACGTGTCCGCGACCGTGCACGATTTCAGCGCCGAGAGGACATTGGTGAACACGTTTCAGAAGTTAAACGTAATAAGTCTCGGGTGATTACGGTCTACTAACTGACAACTTGAACATGTGGTCGTGCGTGTGTGACGTATGGGAAACCGTCATGTTCGCTTTCACGGACGCAAGGAAGTTCAATAAGTTGCCGAGAAAAAAACGTGTCAAATATACAATGAAAAGCACGCCGCAATCGTGTATCACACAACCCTTGCAACAGAAACCCCAGGAAGCCATCGATCCACCCAGCGATTACGATGAAGACTCCGAACTCAGCCTGTCCGCGTTGTCGGCTACACGGGTAACGGATTCGGCCGTTGGCTCCGCGAGACCCGAGGTGGAGAAGGCGCCCACAGGTAGTTACGGAACGGACGACGAGAAAGGGGAGGGGTCGGACGATGAGGAGGGGACAGACAATGAGGAGGGCTCAGCAGATGAGGAGGAGACGGAGGATGATGATGAGGAGGAGACAGAGGATGAGGATGAGGAGGAGACAGATGAAGAGTAACATTTAAGGTTACACGTTTGTTCGGACTGGATCGAGACATTAATACAATTAACAATATTACTACAATCACAAGCAAAAGCAACAACATGTATCGAATGTGTCACGGGAAAACGCCCGCAATGCACATATCGCTCAGCGACACAGATGTGGATTTCATCACGGACAACGATCTGTGGCCGCCCGTGTCTTTCATGAGCCTCGACAAAACAGACTTTGTCGATTTGATTTCTGATTGCGTGTGCGACGGCACGTGCGACACGGCCGCCTTCATGACAATGGTGTTGCGAAAGTGCGGAGAGTACAAGCAATACCTCATCGACGATGAGCTACCGTGTTTGCAACCTGCGTATGACTCGGACACGTCCGACACAACCGTCGTCGACATCCAACTGGTGAGAGCGCAAACGCCCGACACTGCGACCGCATTTGATCGGACGTCAACAGCCGAAGCGCTACTGGCGATCTGCGAGTCGGACGCGCACCGCGTTGTGCTCGCAGGTATCGTGGCTCAGTTGATGTCAGACAACTACGGCAATGTCTTGTCCGACGAGACCACAAAGAACAAGTTCCAGCAAGCAACGAAACATCTGCCGGGCGGAGATCCTCTGTCCGCTGAAGCGGACTTTTATGATTTTGGCAACTTGCAAGCTGTGTACACCGAAAACACCTACGAGGTTGAGGTCGACGAATATTTGTACGGGAGTGTATATAAATCACCGCTGTAATAAAACCTGTTAAAATCATATGTTTACAATTGTGTGGTTTTTGTACGGAAGGTTCTCCTTAGTGGGAGTGACTTTCAACTTGTGTGTGTATATAACAACCCAAGGTCAGTCAGATTCAGTAACAGCCATGGTTAAGATGAAGAAGACAGTACGTTTTGACCCGGCCGTTATAGCAGCCGACGAACTCAAAATCCTGAAAGGAACCAAACGACCAAAACGCAAACCGAAGAACAAAACCTTGTCGCAGAAGACAACCAAGATCCCAGCGGCCATCGCCGAACTGATCGACTGCAGAGAGGAAGGTTCGTCCGAAGACGAATCGTATTCCATCGACACGGAGCTGTTTGCCGCGTTTACCAGGACAAAAAACATAGTGTGTCACGTGTATACAGTGCACTCGTCCTCGACAGAAAAACTCACCAGACAACACTATGAACGGTTGGCGGAGGGGATACGCAAGGGCACGTTGCACGCAAGTGGACTTTGTGTCATAGTGACACCACCACCCCGCGCCACTCAGGACCACACTGCGTGCGTCATCTACCTGTGTGCTGTCAACGGAAGCCGCACGGGAGGATAACAAAGCGGGCCGCAATACGGGCTGGTTTGTTTTCTCCCAATCCAGACGACGTCATGTACCACAAGAACCTGACTATATCACGCAGGTGCCATTCTTGCGCTATCATCCCATCTATACAAGTCCCGTACACGCCAATGATGTGGCACACATTGTTCACTTTACGCAACAGCGCGGATACAGTTTGTTGCGGCGCCATGTCGAATTACTTTACGCAGGTGCTCGCAATGCCAATGCAACAAAAGACAGATTTGTGGAACACCGTATTTTCCGAATTTATGCCAAAACTGTACGATCTCTCTATGACAACAACTGAATCTCAAGATCCAGAACCTGTGTGAACTTGCTTGAAATCGAATAAAACAAATCTACAAGTGTCAGTTGTGTGTGATTTATTACAGAACACGCCATACGGGGTTTTAATTTATCTGATTAATTTTATTAATGTCAATTAATTTAATTAGAATTAATTACTGTGATATCAAAATGTTACCATTAAGTATCCTGCTCCTGTGGCTCACGTACAGTCACGTAAGTGAGTGCCGGGACACAGATTTAGAAGCGATAGATCCAACAGTGATCGAGACGCTGACAAAACTGGGTTATCTTTACACGGGTTCGACCAAAAGACCGTGCCGCAACGGTTCAGCGGAGCAGTCGCGCAGGAGGCGGACTAGGCATGTACGGCACATGGCTTTCCGTGACCTCAGAACAGACGACGACCTGTTCGAGTGGACGGTCTCGCGGTACACGGTGCAGGAACTAAACAAGGGTGCTTTGATGAATTTCCAGGCCCTGAACAACTTGCGCGTAACCGGTCGAGTGGACAAAGCCACAAAACGGATCATGCGACAACCCAGATTCTGTAACCTACCGGACACCGACACGTTTGCGGCGTTAACTAACACCGCACCGTATTACAATCTAGGTAGCGCGCCAATGTACAACACCCGATACGGCACAATGTCCCGACTTGTCTCCAAGCACGGGTCCTGGCCGTACACTAATTACACCTATGAAATACACCCCGAAGCTACGCCGTTCCTTCCCGAACACCTTGTGGAAAGAGCGTTTGCGCAGTGGCAGAAGGCTTTGAAAATAGTGACTTTTGACCGAAACGGAACAAATCCCGATCTGTATCTGCGATGGGAATTGGACGACAATCCTTACTATGGGTTCGACGGCCCATCGGGTACGTTGGGACACGCTTATTTTCCGTACAACTGGACCGGGGACGGGGAAATACACATTGACGGCGAAGAACAGTGGGTGGACGTGAACGGGGCCAACGTAACCGACAGCGATCGCTACAGGTTGACCGATTTAGAGAGCGTGTTGGCGCATGAGATCGGACACGCTTTGGGGCTTCCTCACATACAGCAGTCAGGAGCGTTGATGTGCCCTGTTTACAGTTGGAAGAAGAAAGTGACCAACCTCGATACCGAAATGGCCAGAAACCTGTTCGCCGGCGTAGCGTCGTACTTTAAAAAAGTAAACTCAACCGCACGACCGACGTCAACGCCGTCAACAAGTGAAAACGCCACTCTCAACAGCAACGTCAGGTGTTCGCAAAACATACTTTCCAAATACATGTTCACCACACCGAGTGACGGGAGATTGCACATAATCAAAGGCGGAATATATTTTAGAGTAAAAGACTTTTACAGGAGCAACCCTTACATACACGCCTTTGCGACTGTGTTTGAAACCGCTTACAACTACAGCAGAGATCACTCCGACAACATCATTGGTATAACGTCGGACGGATCCGATATCTGGCTGTGGACGGCTAATCACATGCTTTTTGTCTACGAGTACAACCCGGACAACATACCGTATCGATACAAAAACCAAACCGACTACCGGAACGTGTTCACGTTCCGAAATCCCGCCGGTTCGTCCGCCGTCGCGATAAAAAAGATTATT
>NC_051441.1:395961-416057 GCF_001649575.2 Kryptolebias marmoratus | reverse complement strand
GGGACAGACAGGAGGACAAGGGACAGACAGGAGGACAAGAACAAACCTGAAGAAGCTGAAACTGAGATGTTCAGGCAGAAAACAGCAGAACAGGAGCTGAATTTAGCTAAACATGCTAAAATTAGCTTCACAGCAGCTTGAAGCACCAAAAAGAAGCTAAAACTGAAATTAGCAAAAACATTTTAAAGCTAAAACCAGTGAAACTGTAGCTAAAAGCTAAGAGTAGCATAACTGCTAATTAGCAGCCAGTTTACTGAAGCAGATTTAAAAGAGAAAAATGTTTTTAAAGAGACCTGGATGTATTTATGAGGAGAAATTAATTTGAAATAAAGTTTTAAAAAGAATAAAGAAAAAGTCCCAGCAGCCTTCGGCTGAATGAGCCGAAGGTGTTGATGTAAGAACAGCTGAAATAACAAAGTCTGAAAAAACTAAGAAGCAGGAAATCAACGTGCTGACAGAAACACAGAACCCTCAGATTGGGTTCTGCTCCGGATCAGAACCAAACCCAGAACCTTCAGCTGTTTTTATGAAGTGTAGAAGTGAGTTTATGAGGACTTACTGCCCTCTAGTGTCCAAAGAGGAGAATGACACTTAATCTTTACAACAAAACATTTTTATTTCTTTATTTTTATTATAAAACTGCTCCTCAAACTTTATTTTCTCTCCATGAAAATGATCTGATAGTTTATGATCTAAATCCCTGAAGCTGAGAAATATTTAGCTGTTTTAAAATAAAAATGTTCTCAAAGATTTTTTTTATTCTTATCATTCATTTTTAAAACACAAGGAAAACAATTTAGACCATAAAATTCTGTTGATTTTTTATTGCAATGTCCAGCAAAGCAAAACTAAAAAAGTTTGACATTTTTAAACATTTACAGTCACTTGGATTTTATTTTGAAGGGTAATAAACACAGAAAGACCTTTCAGAATAAAGTTACCCTTCAGCAGCGTCAGAGAGGAGTCCCACAGAGTCCAGGTCCGGGGCCTCTTCAGTGCACCTCCTCCACAGTGGGCCCCTGGGGGCCTCCTGGGGCCGGCTCTCTGCAGGTCCCGGCGGGCCCCCCTCCCTGGTCCAAGCTGCCGAGGACGTTCTCCAGCTCTCTCTGCTTGTGTTGGTACTCTTGTTTGTCAGCCAGCTGGTTGTCCTCCAGCCAGCTGATGGTCTCCTGACACTTGTCCACCACCTTCTTCTTGTCCTCCTGGCTCAGTTTGTCCCTCAGCCTGCCGTCCTCCACGCAGCTCTTCATGTTGAAGGCGTAGGACTCCAGGGAGTTCTTGGCGGAGATCCTGTCCCTCTGCAGCTCGTCCTCGGCTTCGTATTTCTCGGCGTCCCGCACCATCCTGTCCATGTCCTCTTTGCTCAGTCGGCCTGTATCGTTGCTGATGGTGATCTTGTTCTCTTTGCCGGTGCTTTTGTCCGCCGCCGACACGTTCAAGATGCCGTTGGCGTCGATGTCGAAGGTGACCTGGATCTGAGGGAGGCCTCGTGGAGCCGGTGGGATTCCCGTCAGCTGGAAGCTGCCCAGCAGGTTGTTGTCCTTGGTCAGGGCTCGCTCCCCTTCGTAGACCTGGATCAGGACCCCGGGCTGGTTGTCCGAGGACGTGGTGAACACCTGGGTCTGTTTGGCGGGGATGGTGGTGTTGCGTTTGATCAGGGGCGTCATGACTCCTCCGGCCGTCTCGATACCCAGGGACAGAGGGGCCACGTCCAGCAGCAGCAGGTCCTGAACGTTCCTGGACGTGTCCCCGGTCAGGACGGCAGCCTGGACGGCGGCGCCGTAAGCCACCGCCTCGTCTGGGTTGATGCTCTTGTTCAGCTCGCGGCCGTTGAAGAAGTCCTGCAGGAGTTTCTGGATCTTGGGGATCCGGGTGGAGCCTCCCACCAGGACGATGTCGTGGATCTGGCCCTTGTCCATTTTGGCGTCCCTCAGGGCTGTCTCCACGGGCTCCAAGGTTCCCCGGAACAGGTCGGAGCACAGCTCCTCGAAGCGAGCCCTGGTGATGGAGGTGTAGAAGTCGAGGCCCTGGAACAGAGAGTCCACCTCCATGCTGGCCTGGGAGCTGGAGGACAGCGTCCTCTTGGCCCTCTCGCAGGCTGTCCGCAGCCTCCTCAAGGCTCTCTTGTTCTGGCTGATGTCCTTCTTGTGTTTCCTCTTGAACTCGTCCACAAAGTGGTTCACCAGGCGGTTGTCAAAGTCCTCTCCTCCCAGGTGAGTGTCTCCGGCCGTGGCATTCACCTCAAAGACGCCGTCTTCCATGGTGAGGACGGACACGTCGAAGGTGCCTCCGCCCAGGTCGAAGATCAGGACGTTTGTCTCTCCTGAACTGCCTTTGTCCAGACCGTAGGCGATGGCGGCCGCCGTGGGCTCGTTGAGGATCCTCAGGACGTTGAGTCCCGCGATGGCGCCGGCGTCTTTAGTGGCCTGGCGCTGGGAGTCGTTGAAGTACGCCGGGACCGTGACCACAGCGTCGGACACCTTGTGACCGAGGTAGGCCTCGGCCGTCTCCTTCATCTTCACCAGGACCATGGAGGAGATCTCCTCGGGGAAGAAGGTTTTCTGCTCTCCTTTGTAGTCCACCTGGATTTTGGGCCTCCCTCCTTCTGAAAGCACCTTGAAGGGCCAGTGCTTCATGTCCGCCTGCACCACCGCCTCATCAAACTTCCTTCCAATCAGCCTCTTGGCATCAAACACCGTGTTGCCGGGGTTCAGAGCCACCTGGTTCTTGGCCGCGTCCCCGATCAGCCTCTCGGTGTCGGTGAAGGCCACGTAGCTGGGGGTGGTCCTGTTGCCCTGGTCGTTGGCCACGATTTCCACTTTTCCGTGCTGGAAAACCCCCACGCAGGAGTAGGTGGTGCCCAGGTCGATGCCGATGGCGCCGGTTTTAGCTGCGGCCATCTTGGCTGAGTTCACTTTGTGTCCTAAAGAAGCAGAGACACAAAGCAGAAGGACATCAGAGAAGACAGGAAGTGCAGCAGCTGATGGAGCTCAGGAGGTTTCAGAGAGGAAGGATGGACTTACAGATGAACAGGAGTCTTCTTGTCCTCTGGATGTGTCTCCTTCTCTGGACGTGTCTCCTCCTCTGGACGTGTCTCTGAGTGTCTCTGTCTCAGACCGGCAGCTTTATATCTGTGAAGCTGACAGTCTCGCTGCTTCTAGACGCTTCAAACACAAAACATCAAGTCAGCGGAAACAAGTTATACTGCTTCCTGTTAGCTGCTTCAAAATAAAAGCTCTCTGTAATTAGTAAACTGCAGGAAGCCGTCGCTGGACGTGGTTTCGTTTTATTTTGAAGTGTAAATCCTCAATATCTGGTTTCTTTCAGCGTCTTGATGGAAATCTCTTGAAGTTTCCTCCAATGAGGCTCGAGCTCAGCTGTTTCTGTTGGGATTTCAAAATAAAAGACTGTTGGAGAACTTTCTGGAGAAATGGAGCAAAAACCAGGAGAGAAAGTCTTTAGGAGACATTAATGTTTTTAATTATTATTTAATGATATTTAATGATTGACCTTATAATTTGCACTATTCAAACTGTTATTCACATTCTGGTTACAATTTTTGCCATTTGTGTCTTTTGTTCTTTTTGTTACTATAATTCTTAAACACTTTTTCTTGTGTGGCCTGGGAGCCCAGAGAGAACAGAAATTTCAGTTCTCAATATGTCTGTGATATATTGTAGAAATTACAATAAAGCTGACTTTGACTTTGAAGAATAAAAGAAAAAAGCTGTTTTATTTTATTATTTAGTTTTTTATAATTTTCTGCATAAAGAAGTTATTCTGGATATTTTCTCTTTATGAATAATTTATGTTCTCAGTTTTAGATTTATAAGGAATAAATAGAAGTTTGGTTTTAGTCTAAATTCAGAGAAAATCTCTTTTTAACCCAAAAAGCTGAGATTCGTTTTGTTTTTAATGTTTTTCCTCACTTTTTTTCTTCTTCCTGTTTGTTTGTTTGTTTTAGAGGAAACTTTGTTTCACCTGAAGCTCCTGAACGCATCACGAGCTCATCAGGTGAGTCAGAAACACCTGAGGCTGAACCTGGATTCATCAGCAGCTCGGATCTGACCACAGCTCTGAAGAAAAATCGATTTATTCGTTTATATTTTTTAACTTAAGGAACTCAACAGAAACTCAAACTTTGACATTTATTTATCTGTTCAGTTGTTTTCCTGACATGAACTTTAACGTCACAAGTTGCACACCAACTGAGTGTGTCTTTTTGGCCGTTTCGCGCTCCCATAGAGAATGAATGGGCCTCGATCTCCCGGGCCCGGCGGTTCCGCTCAACATTGGCGTCCCCACTGTTTCCCTATGGGAGCGCGAAACGGCCGAAACGCCCGCTCCCCCCTCCCCTTTTGGCCGTTTCGCGCTCCCATAGAGAATGAATGGGCCTCGATCTCCCGGGCCCGGCGGTTCCGCTCGACATTGGCGTCCCCACTGTTTCCCTATGGGAGCGCGAAACGGCCGAAACGCCCGCTCCCCCCTCCCCTTTTGGCCGTTTCGCGCTCCCATAGAGAATGAATGGGCCTCGATCTCCCGGGCCCGGCGGTTCCGCTCGACATTGGCGTCCCCACTGTTTCCCTATGGGAGCGCGAAACGGCCGAAACGCCCGCTCCCCCCTCCCCTTTTGGCCGTTTCGCGCTCCCATAGAGAATGAATGGGCCTCGATCTCCCGGGCCCGGCGGTTCCGCTCGACATTGGCGTCCCCACTGTTTCCCTATGGGAGCGCGAAACGGCCGAAACGCCCGCTCCCCCCTCCCCTTTTGGCCGTTTCGCGCTCCCATAGAGAATGAATGGGCCTCGATCTCCCGGGCCCGGCGGTTCCGCTCGACATTGGCGTCCCCACTGTTTCCCTATGGGAGCGCGAAACGGCCGAAACGCCCGCTCCCCCCTCCCCTTTTGGCCGTTTCGCGCTCCCATAGAGAATGAATGGGCCTCGATCTCCCGGGCCCGGCGGTTCCGCTCGACATTGGCGTCCCCACTGTTTCCCTATGGGAGCGCGAAACGGCCGAAACGCCCGCTCCCCCCTCCCCTTTTGGCCGTTTCGCGCTCCCATAGAGAATGAATGGGCCTCGATCTCCCGGGCCCGGCGGTTCCGCTCGACATTGGCGTCCCCACTGTTTCCCTATGGGAGCGCGAAACGGCCGAAACGCCCGCTCCCCCCTCCCCTTTTGGCCGTTTCGCGCTCCCATAGAGAATGAATGGGCCTCGATCTCCCGGGCCCGGCGGTTCCGCTCGACATTGGCGTCCCCACTGTTTCCCTATGGGAGCGCGAAACGGCCGAAACGCCCGCTCCCCCCTCCCCTTTTGGCCGTTTCGCGCTCCCATAGAGAATGAATGGGCCTCGATCTCCCGGGCCCGGCGGTTCCGCTCGACATTGGCGTCCCCACTGTTTCCCTATGGGAGCGCGAAACGGCCGAAACGCCCGCTCCCCCCTCCCCTTTTGGCCGTTTCGCGCTCCCATAGAGAATGAATGGGCCTCGATCTCCCGGGCCCGGCGGTTCCGCTCGACATTGGCGTCCCCACTGTTTCCCTATGGGAGCGCGAAACGGCCGAAACGCCCGCTCCCCCCTCCCCTTTTGGCCGTTTCGCGCTCCCATAGAGAATGAATGGGCCTCGATCTCCCGGGCCCGGCGGTTCCGCTCGACATTGGCGTCCCCACTGTTTCCCTATGGGAGCGCGAAACGGCCGAAACGCCCGCTCCCCCCTCCCCTTTTGGCCGTTTCGCGCTCCCATAGAGAATGAATGGGCCTCGATCTCCCGGGCCCGGCGGTTCCGCTCGACATTGGCGTCCCCACTGTTTCCCTATGGGAGCGCGAAACGGCCGAAACGCCCGCTCCCCCCTCCCCTTTTGGCCGTTTCGCGCTCCCATAGAGAATGAATGGGCCTCGATCTCCCGGGCCCGGCGGTTCCGCTCGACATTGGCGTCCCCACTGTTTCCCTATGGGAGCGCGAAACGGCCGAAACGCCCGCTCCCCCCTCCCCTTTTGGCCGTTTCGCGCTCCCATAGAGAATGAATGGGCCTCGATCTCCCGGGCCCGGCGGTTCCGCTCGACATTGGCGTCCCCACTGTTTCCCTATGGGAGCGCGAAACGGCCGAAACGCCCGCTCCCCCCTCCCCTTTTGGCCGTTTCGCGCTCCCATAGAGAATGAATGGGCCTCGATCTCCCGGGCCCGGCGGTTCCGCTCGACATTGGCGTCCCCACTGTTTCCCTATGGGAGCGCGAAACGGCCGAAACGCCCGCTCCCCCCTCCCCTTTTGGCCGTTTCGCGCTCCCATAGAGAATGAATGGGCCTCGATCTCCCGGGCCCGGCGGTTCCGCTCGACATTGGCGTCCCCACTGTTTCCCTATGGGAGCGCGAAACGGCCGAAACGCCCGCTCCCCCCTCCCCTTTTGGCCGTTTCGCGCTCCCATAGAGAATGAATGGGCCTCGATCTCCCGGGCCCGGCGGTTCCGCTCGACATTGGCGTCCCCACTGTTTCCCTATGGGAGCGCGAAACGGCCGAAACGCCCGCTCCCCCCTCCCCTTTTGGCCGTTTCGCGCTCCCATAGAGAATGAATGGGCCTCGATCTCCCGGGCCCGGCGGTTCCGCTCGACATTGGCGTCCCCACTGTTTCCCTATGGGAGCGCGAAACGGCCGAAACGCCCGCTCCCCCCTCCCCTTTTGGCCGTTTCGCGCTCCCATAGAGAATGAATGGGCCTCGATCTCCCGGGCCCGGCGGTTCCGCTCGACATTGGCGTCCCCACTGTTTCCCTATGGGAGCGCGAAACGGCCGAAACGCCCGCTCCCCCCTCCCCTTTTGGCCGTTTCGCGCTCCCATAGAGAATGAATGGGCCTCGATCTCCCGGGCCCGGCGGTTCCGCTCGACATTGGCGTCCCCACTGTTTCCCTATGGGAGCGCGAAACGGCCGAAACGCCCGCTCCCCCCTCCCCTTTTGGCCGTTTCGCGCTCCCATAGAGAATGAATGGGCCTCGATCTCCCGGGCCCGGCGGTTCCGCTCGACATTGGCGTCCCCACTGTTTCCCTATGGGAGCGCGAAACGGCCGAAACGCCCGCTCCCCCCTCCCCTTTTGGCCGTTTCGCGCTCCCATAGAGAATGAATGGGCCTCGATCTCCCGGGCCCGGCGGTTCCGCTCGACATTGGCGTCCCCACTGTTTCCCTATGGGAGCGCGAAACGGCCGAAACGCCCGCTCCCCCCTCCCCTTTTGGCCGTTTCGCGCTCCCATAGAGAATGAATGGGCCTCGATCTCCCGGGCCCGGCGGTTCCGCTCGACATTGGCGTCCCCACTGTTTCCCTATGGGAGCGCGAAACGGCCGAAACGCCCGCTCCCCCCTCCCCTTTTGGCCGTTTCGCGCTCCCATAGAGAATGAATGGGCCTCGATCTCCCGGGCCCGGCGGTTCCGCTCGACATTGGCGTCCCCACTGTTTCCCTATGGGAGCGCGAAACGGCCGAAACGCCCGCTCCCCCCTCCCCTTTTGGCCGTTTCGCGCTCCCATAGAGAATGAATGGGCCTCGATCTCCCGGGCCCGGCGGTTCCGCTCGACATTGGCGTCCCCACTGTTTCCCTATGGGAGCGCGAAACGGCCGAAACGCCCGCTCCCCCCTCCCCTTTTGGCCGTTTCGCGCTCCCATAGAGAATGAATGGGCCTCGATCTCCCGGGCCCGGCGGTTCCGCTCGACATTGGCGTCCCCACTGTTTCCCTATGGGAGCGCGAAACGGCCGAAACGCCCGCTCCCCCCTCCCCTTTTGGCCGTTTCGCGCTCCCATAGAGAATGAATGGGCCTCGATCTCCCGGGCCCGGCGGTTCCGCTCGACATTGGCGTCCCCACTGTTTCCCTATGGGAGCGCGAAACGGCCGAAACGCCCGCTCCCCCCTCCCCTTTTGGCCGTTTCGCGCTCCCATAGAGAATGAATGGGCCTCGATCTCCCGGGCCCGGCGGTTCCGCTCGACATTGGCGTCCCCACTGTTTCCCTATGGGAGCGCGAAACGGCCGAAACGCCCGCTCCCCCCTCCCCTTTTGGCCGTTTCGCGCTCCCATAGAGAATGAATGGGCCTCGATCTCCCGGGCCCGGCGGTTCCGCTCGACATTGGCGTCCCCACTGTTTCCCTATGGGAGCGCGAAACGGCCGAAACGCCCGCTCCCCCCTCCCCTTTTGGCCGTTTCGCGCTCCCATAGAGAATGAATGGGCCTCGATCTCCCGGGCCCGGCGGTTCCGCTCGACATTGGCGTCCCCACTGTTTCCCTATGGGAGCGCGAAACGGCCGAAACGCCCGCTCCCCCCTCCCCTTTTGGCCGTTTCGCGCTCCCATAGAGAATGAATGGGCCTCGATCTCCCGGGCCCGGCGGTTCCGCTCGACATTGGCGTCCCCACTGTTTCCCTATGGGAGCGCGAAACGGCCGAAACGCCCGCTCCCCCCTCCCCTTTTGGCCGTTTCGCGCTCCCATAGAGAATGAATGGGCCTCGATCTCCCGGGCCCGGCGGTTCCGCTCGACATTGGCGTCCCCACTGTTTCCCTATGGGAGCGCGAAACGGCCGAAACGCCCGCTCCCCCCTCCCCTTTTGGCCGTTTCGCGCTCCCATAGAGAATGAATGGGCCTCGATCTCCCGGGCCCGGCGGTTCCGCTCGACATTGGCGTCCCCACTGTTTCCCTATGGGAGCGCGAAACGGCCGAAACGCCCGCTCCCCCCTCCCCTTTTGGCCGTTTCGCGCTCCCATAGAGAATGAATGGGCCTCGATCTCCCGGGCCCGGCGGTTCCGCTCGACATTGGCGTCCCCACTGTTTCCCTATGGGAGCGCGAAACGGCCGAAACGCCCGCTCCCCCCTCCCCTTTTGGCCGTTTCGCGCTCCCATAGAGAATGAATGGGCCTCGATCTCCCGGGCCCGGCGGTTCCGCTCGACATTGGCGTCCCCACTGTTTCCCTATGGGAGCGCGAAACGGCCGAAACGCCCGCTCCCCCCTCCCCTTTTGGCCGTTTCGCGCTCCCATAGAGAATGAATGGGCCTCGATCTCCCGGGCCCGGCGGTTCCGCTCGACATTGGCGTCCCCACTGTTTCCCTATGGGAGCGCGAAACGGCCGAAACGCCCGCTCCCCCCTCCCCTTTTGGCCGTTTCGCGCTCCCATAGAGAATGAATGGGCCTCGATCTCCCGGGCCCGGCGGTTCCGCTCGACATTGGCGTCCCCACTGTTTCCCTATGGGAGCGCGAAACGGCCGAAACGCCCGCTCCCCCCTCCCCTTTTGGCCGTTTCGCGCTCCCATAGAGAATGAATGGGCCTCGATCTCCCGGGCCCGGCGGTTCCGCTCGACATTGGCGTCCCCACTGTTTCCCTATGGGAGCGCGAAACGGCCGAAACGCCCGCTCCCCCCTCCCCTTTTGGCCGTTTCGCGCTCCCATAGAGAATGAATGGGCCTCGATCTCCCGGGCCCGGCGGTTCCGCTCGACATTGGCGTCCCCACTGTTTCCCTATGGGAGCGCGAAACGGCCGAAACGCCCGCTCCCCCCTCCCCTTTTGGCCGTTTCGCGCTCCCATAGAGAATGAATGGGCCTCGATCTCCCGGGCCCGGCGGTTCCGCTCGACATTGGCGTCCCCACTGTTTCCCTATGGGAGCGCGAAACGGCCGAAACGCCCGCTCCCCCCTCCCCTTTTGGCCGTTTCGCGCTCCCATAGAGAATGAATGGGCCTCGATCTCCCGGGCCCGGCGGTTCCGCTCGACATTGGCGTCCCCACTGTTTCCCTATGGGAGCGCGAAACGGCCGAAACGCCCGCTCCCCCCTCCCCTTTTGGCCGTTTCGCGCTCCCATAGAGAATGAATGGGCCTCGATCTCCCGGGCCCGGCGGTTCCGCTCGACATTGGCGTCCCCACTGTTTCCCTATGGGAGCGCGAAACGGCCGAAACGCCCGCTCCCCCCTCCCCTTTTGGCCGTTTCGCGCTCCCATAGAGAATGAATGGGCCTCGATCTCCCGGGCCCGGCGGTTCCGCTCGACATTGGCGTCCCCACTGTTTCCCTATGGGAGCGCGAAACGGCCGAAACGCCCGCTCCCCCCTCCCCTTTTGGCCGTTTCGCGCTCCCATAGAGAATGAATGGGCCTCGATCTCCCGGGCCCGGCGGTTCCGCTCGACATTGGCGTCCCCACTGTTTCCCTATGGGAGCGCGAAACGGCCGAAACGCCCGCTCCCCCCTCCCCTTTTGGCCGTTTCGCGCTCCCATAGAGAATGAATGGGCCTCGATCTCCCGGGCCCGGCGGTTCCGCTCGACATTGGCGTCCCCACTGTTTCCCTATGGGAGCGCGAAACGGCCGAAACGCCCGCTCCCCCCTCCCCTTTTGGCCGTTTCGCGCTCCCATAGAGAATGAATGGGCCTCGATCTCCCGGGCCCGGCGGTTCCGCTCGACATTGGCGTCCCCACTGTTTCCCTATGGGAGCGCGAAACGGCCGAAACGCCCGCTCCCCCCTCCCCTTTTGGCCGTTTCGCGCTCCCATAGAGAATGAATGGGCCTCGATCTCCCGGGCCCGGCGGTTCCGCTCGACATTGGCGTCCCCACTGTTTCCCTATGGGAGCGCGAAACGGCCGAAACGCCCGCTCCCCCCTCCCCTTTTGGCCGTTTCGCGCTCCCATAGAGAATGAATGGGCCTCGATCTCCCGGGCCCGGCGGTTCCGCTCGACATTGGCGTCCCCACTGTTTCCCTATGGGAGCGCGAAACGGCCGAAACGCCCGCTCCCCCCTCCCCTTTTGGCCGTTTCGCGCTCCCATAGAGAATGAATGGGCCTCGATCTCCCGGGCCCGGCGGTTCCGCTCGACATTGGCGTCCCCACTGTTTCCCTATGGGAGCGCGAAACGGCCGAAACGCCCGCTCCCCCCTCCCCTTTTGGCCGTTTCGCGCTCCCATAGAGAATGAATGGGCCTCGATCTCCCGGGCCCGGCGGTTCCGCTCGACATTGGCGTCCCCACTGTTTCCCTATGGGAGCGCGAAACGGCCGAAACGCCCGCTCCCCCCTCCCCTTTTGGCCGTTTCGCGCTCCCATAGAGAATGAATGGGCCTCGATCTCCCGGGCCCGGCGGTTCCGCTCGACATTGGCGTCCCCACTGTTTCCCTATGGGAGCGCGAAACGGCCGAAACGCCCGCTCCCCCCTCCCCTTTTGGCCGTTTCGCGCTCCCATAGAGAATGAATGGGCCTCGATCTCCCGGGCCCGGCGGTTCCGCTCGACATTGGCGTCCCCACTGTTTCCCTATGGGAGCGCGAAACGGCCGAAACGCCCGCTCCCCCCTCCCCTTTTGGCCGTTTCGCGCTCCCATAGAGAATGAATGGGCCTCGATCTCCCGGGCCCGGCGGTTCCGCTCGACATTGGCGTCCCCACTGTTTCCCTATGGGAGCGCGAAACGGCCGAAACGCCCGCTCCCCCCTCCCCTTTTGGCCGTTTCGCGCTCCCATAGAGAATGAATGGGCCTCGATCTCCCGGGCCCGGCGGTTCCGCTCGACATTGGCGTCCCCACTGTTTCCCTATGGGAGCGCGAAACGGCCGAAACGCCCGCTCCCCCCTCCCCTTTTGGCCGTTTCGCGCTCCCATAGAGAATGAATGGGCCTCGATCTCCCGGGCCCGGCGGTTCCGCTCGACATTGGCGTCCCCACTGTTTCCCTATGGGAGCGCGAAACGGCCGAAACGCCCGCTCCCCCCTCCCCTTTTGGCCGTTTCGCGCTCCCATAGAGAATGAATGGGCCTCGATCTCCCGGGCCCGGCGGTTCCGCTCGACATTGGCGTCCCCACTGTTTCCCTATGGGAGCGCGAAACGGCCGAAACGCCCGCTCCCCCCTCCCCTTTTGGCCGTTTCGCGCTCCCATAGAGAATGAATGGGCCTCGATCTCCCGGGCCCGGCGGTTCCGCTCGACATTGGCGTCCCCACTGTTTCCCTATGGGAGCGCGAAACGGCCGAAACGCCCGCTCCCCCCTCCCCTTTTGGCCGTTTCGCGCTCCCATAGAGAATGAATGGGCCTCGATCTCCCGGGCCCGGCGGTTCCGCTCGACATTGGCGTCCCCACTGTTTCCCTATGGGAGCGCGAAACGGCCGAAACGCCCGCTCCCCCCTCCCCTTTTGGCCGTTTCGCGCTCCCATAGAGAATGAATGGGCCTCGATCTCCCGGGCCCGGCGGTTCCGCTCGACATTGGCGTCCCCACTGTTTCCCTATGGGAGCGCGAAACGGCCGAAACGCCCGCTCCCCCCTCCCCTTTTGGCCGTTTCGCGCTCCCATAGAGAATGAATGGGCCTCGATCTCCCGGGCCCGGCGGTTCCGCTCGACATTGGCGTCCCCACTGTTTCCCTATGGGAGCGCGAAACGGCCGAAACGCCCGCTCCCCCCTCCCCTTTTGGCCGTTTCGCGCTCCCATAGAGAATGAATGGGCCTCGATCTCCCGGGCCCGGCGGTTCCGCTCGACATTGGCGTCCCCACTGTTTCCCTATGGGAGCGCGAAACGGCCGAAACGCCCGCTCCCCCCTCCCCTTTTGGCCGTTTCGCGCTCCCATAGAGAATGAATGGGCCTCGATCTCCCGGGCCCGGCGGTTCCGCTCGACATTGGCGTCCCCACTGTTTCCCTATGGGAGCGCGAAACGGCCGAAACGCCCGCTCCCCCCTCCCCTTTTGGCCGTTTCGCGCTCCCATAGAGAATGAATGGGCCTCGATCTCCCGGGCCCGGCGGTTCCGCTCGACATTGGCGTCCCCACTGTTTCCCTATGGGAGCGCGAAACGGCCGAAACGCCCGCTCCCCCCTCCCCTTTTGGCCGTTTCGCGCTCCCATAGAGAATGAATGGGCCTCGATCTCCCGGGCCCGGCGGTTCCGCTCGACATTGGCGTCCCCACTGTTTCCCTATGGGAGCGCGAAACGGCCGAAACGCCCGCTCCCCCCTCCCCTTTTGGCCGTTTCGCGCTCCCATAGAGAATGAATGGGCCTCGATCTCCCGGGCCCGGCGGTTCCGCTCGACATTGGCGTCCCCACTGTTTCCCTATGGGAGCGCGAAACGGCCGAAACGCCCGCTCCCCCCTCCCCTTTTGGCCGTTTCGCGCTCCCATAGAGAATGAATGGGCCTCGATCTCCCGGGCCCGGCGGTTCCGCTCGACATTGGCGTCCCCACTGTTTCCCTATGGGAGCGCGAAACGGCCGAAACGCCCGCTCCCCCCTCCCCTTTTGGCCGTTTCGCGCTCCCATAGAGAATGAATGGGCCTCGATCTCCCGGGCCCGGCGGTTCCGCTCGACATTGGCGTCCCCACTGTTTCCCTATGGGAGCGCGAAACGGCCGAAACGCCCGCTCCCCCCTCCCCTTTTGGCCGTTTCGCGCTCCCATAGAGAATGAATGGGCCTCGATCTCCCGGGCCCGGCGGTTCCGCTCGACATTGGCGTCCCCACTGTTTCCCTATGGGAGCGCGAAACGGCCGAAACGCCCGCTCCCCCCTCCCCTTTTGGCCGTTTCGCGCTCCCATAGAGAATGAATGGGCCTCGATCTCCCGGGCCCGGCGGTTCCGCTCGACATTGGCGTCCCCACTGTTTCCCTATGGGAGCGCGAAACGGCCGAAACGCCCGCTCCCCCCTCCCCTTTTGGCCGTTTCGCGCTCCCATAGAGAATGAATGGGCCTCGATCTCCCGGGCCCGGCGGTTCCGCTCGACATTGGCGTCCCCACTGTTTCCCTATGGGAGCGCGAAACGGCCGAAACGCCCGCTCCCCCCTCCCCTTTTGGCCGTTTCGCGCTCCCATAGAGAATGAATGGGCCTCGATCTCCCGGGCCCGGCGGTTCCGCTCGACATTGGCGTCCCCACTGTTTCCCTATGGGAGCGCGAAACGGCCGAAACGCCCGCTCCCCCCTCCCCTTTTGGCCGTTTCGCGCTCCCATAGAGAATGAATGGGCCTCGATCTCCCGGGCCCGGCGGTTCCGCTCGACATTGGCGTCCCCACTGTTTCCCTATGGGAGCGCGAAACGGCCGAAACGCCCGCTCCCCCCTCCCCTTTTGGCCGTTTCGCGCTCCCATAGAGAATGAATGGGCCTCGATCTCCCGGGCCCGGCGGTTCCGCTCGACATTGGCGTCCCCACTGTTTCCCTATGGGAGCGCGAAACGGCCGAAACGCCCGCTCCCCCCTCCCCTTTTGGCCGTTTCGCGCTCCCATAGAGAATGAATGGGCCTCGATCTCCCGGGCCCGGCGGTTCCGCTCGACATTGGCGTCCCCACTGTTTCCCTATGGGAGCGCGAAACGGCCGAAACGCCCGCTCCCCCCTCCCCTTTTGGCCGTTTCGCGCTCCCATAGAGAATGAATGGGCCTCGATCTCCCGGGCCCGGCGGTTCCGCTCGACATTGGCGTCCCCACTGTTTCCCTATGGGAGCGCGAAACGGCCGAAACGCCCGCTCCCCCCTCCCCTTTTGGCCGTTTCGCGCTCCCATAGAGAATGAATGGGCCTCGATCTCCCGGGCCCGGCGGTTCCGCTCGACATTGGCGTCCCCACTGTTTCCCTATGGGAGCGCGAAACGGCCGAAACGCCCGCTCCCCCCTCCCCTTTTGGCCGTTTCGCGCTCCCATAGAGAATGAATGGGCCTCGATCTCCCGGGCCCGGCGGTTCCGCTCGACATTGGCGTCCCCACTGTTTCCCTATGGGAGCGCGAAACGGCCGAAACGCCCGCTCCCCCCTCCCCTTTTGGCCGTTTCGCGCTCCCATAGAGAATGAATGGGCCTCGATCTCCCGGGCCCGGCGGTTCCGCTCGACATTGGCGTCCCCACTGTTTCCCTATGGGAGCGCGAAACGGCCGAAACGCCCGCTCCCCCCTCCCCTTTTGGCCGTTTCGCGCTCCCATAGAGAATGAATGGGCCTCGATCTCCCGGGCCCGGCGGTTCCGCTCGACATTGGCGTCCCCACTGTTTCCCTATGGGAGCGCGAAACGGCCGAAACGCCCGCTCCCCCCTCCCCTTTTGGCCGTTTCGCGCTCCCATAGAGAATGAATGGGCCTCGATCTCCCGGGCCCGGCGGTTCCGCTCGACATTGGCGTCCCCACTGTTTCCCTATGGGAGCGCGAAACGGCCGAAACGCCCGCTCCCCCCTCCCCTTTTGGCCGTTTCGCGCTCCCATAGAGAATGAATGGGCCTCGATCTCCCGGGCCCGGCGGTTCCGCTCGACATTGGCGTCCCCACTGTTTCCCTATGGGAGCGCGAAACGGCCGAAACGCCCGCTCCCCCCTCCCCTTTTGGCCGTTTCGCGCTCCCATAGAGAATGAATGGGCCTCGATCTCCCGGGCCCGGCGGTTCCGCTCGACATTGGCGTCCCCACTGTTTCCCTATGGGAGCGCGAAACGGCCGAAACGCCCGCTCCCCCCTCCCCTTTTGGCCGTTTCGCGCTCCCATAGAGAATGAATGGGCCTCGATCTCCCGGGCCCGGCGGTTCCGCTCGACATTGGCGTCCCCACTGTTTCCCTATGGGAGCGCGAAACGGCCGAAACGCCCGCTCCCCCCTCCCCTTTTGGCCGTTTCGCGCTCCCATAGAGAATGAATGGGCCTCGATCTCCCGGGCCCGGCGGTTCCGCTCGACATTGGCGTCCCCACTGTTTCCCTATGGGAGCGCGAAACGGCCGAAACGCCCGCTCCCCCCTCCCCTTTTGGCCGTTTCGCGCTCCCATAGAGAATGAATGGGCCTCGATCTCCCGGGCCCGGCGGTTCCGCTCGACATTGGCGTCCCCACTGTTTCCCTATGGGAGCGCGAAACGGCCGAAACGCCCGCTCCCCCCTCCCCTTTTGGCCGTTTCGCGCTCCCATAGAGAATGAATGGGCCTCGATCTCCCGGGCCCGGCGGTTCCGCTCGACATTGGCGTCCCCACTGTTTCCCTATGGGAGCGCGAAACGGCCGAAACGCCCGCTCCCCCCTCCCCTTTTGGCCGTTTCGCGCTCCCATAGAGAATGAATGGGCCTCGATCTCCCGGGCCCGGCGGTTCCGCTCGACATTGGCGTCCCCACTGTTTCCCTATGGGAGCGCGAAACGGCCGAAACGCCCGCTCCCCCCTCCCCTTTTGGCCGTTTCGCGCTCCCATAGAGAATGAATGGGCCTCGATCTCCCGGGCCCGGCGGTTCCGCTCGACATTGGCGTCCCCACTGTTTCCCTATGGGAGCGCGAAACGGCCGAAACGCCCGCTCCCCCCTCCCCTTTTGGCCGTTTCGCGCTCCCATAGAGAATGAATGGGCCTCGATCTCCCGGGCCCGGCGGTTCCGCTCGACATTGGCGTCCCCACTGTTTCCCTATGGGAGCGCGAAACGGCCGAAACGCCCGCTCCCCCCTCCCCTTTTGGCCGTTTCGCGCTCCCATAGAGAATGAATGGGCCTCGATCTCCCGGGCCCGGCGGTTCCGCTCGACATTGGCGTCCCCACTGTTTCCCTATGGGAGCGCGAAACGGCCGAAACGCCCGCTCCCCCCTCCCCTTTTGGCCGTTTCGCGCTCCCATAGAGAATGAATGGGCCTCGATCTCCCGGGCCCGGCGGTTCCGCTCGACATTGGCGTCCCCACTGTTTCCCTATGGGAGCGCGAAACGGCCGAAACGCCCGCTCCCCCCTCCCCTTTTGGCCGTTTCGCGCTCCCATAGAGAATGAATGGGCCTCGATCTCCCGGGCCCGGCGGTTCCGCTCGACATTGGCGTCCCCACTGTTTCCCTATGGGAGCGCGAAACGGCCGAAACGCCCGCTCCCCCCTCCCCTTTTGGCCGTTTCGCGCTCCCATAGAGAATGAATGGGCCTCGATCTCCCGGGCCCGGCGGTTCCGCTCGACATTGGCGTCCCCACTGTTTCCCTATGGGAGCGCGAAACGGCCGAAACGCCCGCTCCCCCCTCCCCTTTTGGCCGTTTCGCGCTCCCATAGAGAATGAATGGGCCTCGATCTCCCGGGCCCGGCGGTTCCGCTCGACATTGGCGTCCCCACTGTTTCCCTATGGGAGCGCGAAACGGCCGAAACGCCCGCTCCCCCCTCCCCTTTTGGCCGTTTCGCGCTCCCATAGAGAATGAATGGGCCTCGATCTCCCGGGCCCGGCGGTTCCGCTCGACATTGGCGTCCCCACTGTTTCCCTATGGGAGCGCGAAACGGCCGAAACGCCCGCTCCCCCCTCCCCTTTTGGCCGTTTCGCGCTCCCATAGAGAATGAATGGGCCTCGATCTCCCGGGCCCGGCGGTTCCGCTCGACATTGGCGTCCCCACTGTTTCCCTATGGGAGCGCGAAACGGCCGAAACGCCCGCTCCCCCCTCCCCTTTTGGCCGTTTCGCGCTCCCATAGAGAATGAATGGGCCTCGATCTCCCGGGCCCGGCGGTTCCGCTCGACATTGGCGTCCCCACTGTTTCCCTATGGGAGCGCGAAACGGCCGAAACGCCCGCTCCCCCCTCCCCTTTTGGCCGTTTCGCGCTCCCATAGAGAATGAATGGGCCTCGATCTCCCGGGCCCGGCGGTTCCGCTCGACATTGGCGTCCCCACTGTTTCCCTATGGGAGCGCGAAACGGCCGAAACGCCCGCTCCCCCCTCCCCTTTTGGCCGTTTCGCGCTCCCATAGAGAATGAATGGGCCTCGATCTCCCGGGCCCGGCGGTTCCGCTCGACATTGGCGTCCCCACTGTTTCCCTATGGGAGCGCGAAACGGCCGAAACGCCCGCTCCCCCCTCCCCTTTTGGCCGTTTCGCGCTCCCATAGAGAATGAATGGGCCTCGATCTCCCGGGCCCGGCGGTTCCGCTCGACATTGGCGTCCCCACTGTTTCCCTATGGGAGCGCGAAACGGCCGAAACGCCCGCTCCCCCCTCCCCTTTTGGCCGTTTCGCGCTCCCATAGAGAATGAATGGGCCTCGATCTCCCGGGCCCGGCGGTTCCGCTCGACATTGGCGTCCCCACTGTTTCCCTATGGGAGCGCGAAACGGCCGAAACGCCCGCTCCCCCCTCCCCTTTTGGCCGTTTCGCGCTCCCATAGAGAATGAATGGGCCTCGATCTCCCGGGCCCGGCGGTTCCGCTCGACATTGGCGTCCCCACTGTTTCCCTATGGGAGCGCGAAACGGCCGAAACGCCCGCTCCCCCCTCCCCTTTTGGCCGTTTCGCGCTCCCATAGAGAATGAATGGGCCTCGATCTCCCGGGCCCGGCGGTTCCGCTCGACATTGGCGTCCCCACTGTTTCCCTATGGGAGCGCGAAACGGCCGAAACGCCCGCTCCCCCCTCCCCTTTTGGCCGTTTCGCGCTCCCATAGAGAATGAATGGGCCTCGATCTCCCGGGCCCGGCGGTTCCGCTCGACATTGGCGTCCCCACTGTTTCCCTATGGGAGCGCGAAACGGCCGAAACGCCCGCTCCCCCCTCCCCTTTTGGCCGTTTCGCGCTCCCATAGAGAATGAATGGGCCTCGATCTCCCGGGCCCGGCGGTTCCGCTCGACATTGGCGTCCCCACTGTTTCCCTATGGGAGCGCGAAACGGCCGAAACGCCCGCTCCCCCCTCCCCTTTTGGCCGTTTCGCGCTCCCATAGAGAATGAATGGGCCTCGATCTCCCGGGCCCGGCGGTTCCGCTCGACATTGGCGTCCCCACTGTTTCCCTATGGGAGCGCGAAACGGCCGAAACGCCCGCTCCCCCCTCCCCTTTTGGCCGTTTCGCGCTCCCATAGAGAATGAATGGGCCTCGATCTCCCGGGCCCGGCGGTTCCGCTCGACATTGGCGTCCCCACTGTTTCCCTATGGGAGCGCGAAACGGCCGAAACGCCCGCTCCCCCCTCCCCTTTTGGCCGTTTCGCGCTCCCATAGAGAATGAATGGGCCTCGATCTCCCGGGCCCGGCGGTTCCGCTCGACATTGGCGTCCCCACTGTTTCCCTATGGGAGCGCGAAACGGCCGAAACGCCCGCTCCCCCCTCCCCTTTTGGCCGTTTCGCGCTCCCATAGAGAATGAATGGGCCTCGATCTCCCGGGCCCGGCGGTTCCGCTCGACATTGGCGTCCCCACTGTTTCCCTATGGGAGCGCGAAACGGCCGAAACGCCCGCTCCCCCCTCCCCTTTTGGCCGTTTCGCGCTCCCATAGAGAATGAATGGGCCTCGATCTCCCGGGCCCGGCGGTTCCGCTCGACATTGGCGTCCCCACTGTTTCCCTATGGGAGCGCGAAACGGCCGAAACGCCCGCTCCCCCCTCCCCTTTTGGCCGTTTCGCGCTCCCATAGAGAATGAATGGGCCTCGATCTCCCGGGCCCGGCGGTTCCGCTCGACATTGGCGTCCCCACTGTTTCCCTATGGGAGCGCGAAACGGCCGAAACGCCCGCTCCCCCCTCCCCTTTTGGCCGTTTCGCGCTCCCATAGAGAATGAATGGGCCTCGATCTCCCGGGCCCGGCGGTTCCGCTCGACATTGGCGTCCCCACTGTTTCCCTATGGGAGCGCGAAACGGCCGAAACGCCCGCTCCCCCCTCCCCTTTTGGCCGTTTCGCGCTCCCATAGAGAATGAATGGGCCTCGATCTCCCGGGCCCGGCGGTTCCGCTCGACATTGGCGTCCCCACTGTTTCCCTANAACAGGAAGTCGAACAGGAAGTCAAACAGGAAGTCGAACAGGAAATTGAACAGATCCTCCCCTCAGCTGATCTGAAACATCCTGAACTTCTGATGAAACTCATCTTTTGTCCGACCGGAGACAACAACCCGTTCAGCCTCGGCTGCTGTTGCTAGGCAACCAGGGGGGTGTCTCCTCTGCAGAGGAGGTGGGAGGAGGAAGGAGAGGCCGGTTATGTAAGCTCGCTGCAGGACGTTCACTCTGAGAAACTAACTTTCCCAGACTCTGCTGGTGTCCCCTGAAGGGGTCAGGATGTGAGGTGGTGCGTTCAGGTGCAGTGGACGTTTCGTGTCCTCGTGTTTTACACCGTGCTGCAGTGTTCTAACGTTCTGCTTGTTCTCCTGCAGTTTGTGTCTCCACCTGTCCTGTCCTCACCTGTCAAGCCTCTGATGTGGATCCAGCAGGTCTCCAGGTTCTGGTTCACCTGGTCCTCAGAGTCCAGATGTTGTCTGAGGGTTTTGACATCTGGAGAGGACCTCTGCTGCCCCCTGCTGCCGGACCACAACTTC
>NC_051441.1:392675-395861 GCF_001649575.2 Kryptolebias marmoratus | reverse complement strand
AGGAGGAGGAGGAGGAGGAGGAGGAGGAAGAGGAGGAGGAGGAGGAAGAGGAGGAGGAGGAGGAGGAAAACCTCAGATCTGATCAGATCTGGATCAGATCTGGATGTGGACAGAGGCGCCTTCCTTCAGCGGAGAAGAAGACCGGGACGGTTCCTCCTCTCAGACCTTCTGATTAAACCATGATTGGACTCGTCTTTGGCTTCTGACACCAAACCAGGAGAAGAGAGGTCGGGACTTCATCAACGCCTGATTAACGTCAACCTGAGAGACGAGCAGCTGGCTGTGGCGGCCATGTTGCTCATGTTAACGAATCCCAGGTCATGACGGAGACTCGGTGAGGAGGCAGGAACTGGACGTGTGAGGACCGAGTTCTCCTCTCACAGATGAATCTGCTGCAGGTCTTTCACCTTCAGCAGCAGAAACTTCCGCTTCGGACCTTTGGATGATTTAAATGTTTCTCCTCCGTCTGAAGCGATGACTGAACCGGAGCAGCAAGACCTCCGCCTCCTGAAGCCTTCCACTGATCTCACAGGAAATGATGTCATTAAAGGTGGCTGCAGGTAATGACTGGGATCGGGGGTGGCTAACTCCTGGAGAGGAGAGTTTTCTGTCAAACCTTCCTGCTGAGAAGAAAAGAGCAGAAAGATGAGACTCGGACAGTCGGACCCATGAGACCAAAACACCCAGAGAGGAGAGAGCTGGAGGAAGGGAAGACGTGAGCTGAATGGAACCGAGCCGGACTTGGGTCGGGTCGGGTCGGGACTACAGCCGACCCGGCCGATCCAACATCCTGGGAAAGGACAGGAAATAAGATGAACTTCGATGAGGGCGGTTTGGGTTAATGACTCTCTGCATAATGCAGCACTCATCTGTGAGGTGAAGACCCAGGATGAGACCGATGGTCCAGCAGCAGCAGAACCTGAGGAGCAGCAGGGTGAGGACATGAATGATTCAAAGGTTCTGCTGTCGTTCTGACAGACTCAGGTGACTGAGTCCCTTCAAACGGGGAACGTTCTGTGGCCCTGAAGCTGTGGAACCGAACCGCAGCTGTTTCATATCAAATCTGCTGCTCTGAAGCGTTCATGAACCTGGAAGGTTTAAATAAAACCTGAAGGAGCTGAGGATGGAGGGAGGTGAAAGGTCAGCTGAGGGAATCCTGGTCCTCATCTCCAGGTGAGACGGTCCAAAGCTTCTCCTCCAGACGCTGTCAGAGGCTCGACCGACCACCTGGCTGAAAGCTTCTCGGTTTCTTCATTAAACATCTAATCTGAAGACAAACGGCTGATTGCCACAACAAAGATGAGCCGAAACAAGAAAGATCTTCGCCTCGGGTCGATGGGAACAGATGTGTTAAAATCCTTCATCAGCCTGGAGGAGGAGGAGGAGGAGGAGGAGGAGCTAAAAATGGAGTCTGCTGCCGAAAATAACAGAGTCAGAAACGATGAAGGTCATCAGCTGAACCCTGCAGGCCGTGCAGGGCCAGCTGAAGAGCAGCTGAAGAGCAGCTGAAGAACAGCTGAAGAGCAGCTGAAGAGCAGCTGAAGAACAGCTGAAGAGCAGCTGAAGAGCAGCTGAAGAGCAGCTGAAGAGCGGCTGAAGAGCGGCTGAAGAGCAGCTGAAGAGCAGGATGAAGAGCAGGATGAAGAGCAGGATGAAGAGCAGTCCAGAACCAGAACCAGATATTGGACCTCCAGCTTTCGTTGCGTTTCTCTGCAGATCCCAGGTGGTCCGCTGGACTTGGACGGGTTCAGAGGGAGCTGGTGTGTGGGCGGAGGAGGAGGAGGAGGAGGAGGAGGAGGGGGGTAACAAGAGGCTCCTTCACCCCGGGGCACCTTTCTGTCTGACCACAGGAGGAGGAGGAGGAGGAGGAGGGATGAAGACGACGGGCAGGATGTGTGTTGGATGAACACATGTATCATTAGGAGCCGTTAAGCACAAATTATACAGAGAGGAGAAAGACAGATGCTGCTGTTGGCACATTATTTTACTCTGGTGCCCTCCACCTCCTCCTCCACCTCCTCCTCCACCTCCTCCCCCACCTCCTCTGCAATCTGCAGCCCGAGGGGGGTGGGGGTGGGGGGTGTGATTAAAGCAGGAGCTTCATAGCTGCTGATGCTTCAGATGGATGTTGAAGCTCACTGAGAGGATATTAAAAACTCTGAGATCGCAGCGAGGCGGAAAGAGAAGGAGTTAAACATCCAGATCTGTCAGGGAGATATTCCTCCTCCTCCTCCTCCTCCTCCTCCTGACTCCTCGGATGCTCATCTCACCACCTGTTAGTGCAGACCCTCGTGCACGGAAAGCCACGGTTTGTGCAGGAATCTTCTCCGCTCTCACTCAGAGGTAAGAAGGTTTTTATTCTGCTGCATGTTCCAGTTTTTATTCACTTAATGTTCTCAGGAGAACCGAACTCTGATTCAGACACTTTATTCAGCCTTTTACTGTCCAAAAAACTCATTTTTATCTTTAATTCAAACCTTCTCGTGGTAAACTCTTCAGTTAATGAATCCAGATGAATTATTAATTATTCATCAGTCTGCAGGTTTGATGTATTTCTGTCTGAAAACAGAAACAAATGTCAGTTTGTTGGATTTAATTCAATTTAAAGTTTTAGTCTAAAGCTAAGAAAAACCAGATGAATCCTGAGTTTCTGTGAGAAGCTGAGAGTAAATGATCAACTTATTGAGCAGCTTCAGTTCATAAATACAGATAATTATTCTCATAAATGTATAAATTAACCTCAGGTAAGCCTCTGACATGTATTTATCAGAATACTGTCTTTGTTCTTAATAAAACAATTAAATCACATGATGTCAATTAAAAGTAGTTAAAAGATGCAGGTTTACAGTCGTTGTCCAATAAAATCTGGTTTTAATCTCATTAACTCGGTAATAACTCGGCTGTTTATCTCTGGGTTGCAGCCGATCCGATACAACGATTCCCTTTATTAAAAATCAAGTTCATCGCGGTACGATTCCACCTCTGATCACGGTACGATTCGGCCTCTGATCGCGGTACGATTCGGCCTTTGATCTCGGTACGATTCTGCCTTTGATCGCGGTACGATTCGGCCTCTGATGGCGGTACGATTCGGCCTCTGATGGCAGTACGATTCGGCCTCTGATCGCGGTACGAGTCGGCCTTTGATCGCGGTACGATTCGGCCTTTGATCGCGGTACGATTTGG
>NC_051441.1:388746-390409 GCF_001649575.2 Kryptolebias marmoratus | reverse complement strand
CGATTCGGCCTCTGATCGCGGTACGATTCGGCCTTTGATCGCGGTACGATTCGGCCTTTGATCTCAGTACGATTCTGCCTTTGATCGCGGTACGATTCAGCCTCTGATCGCAGGTTCTGTTCTGTCAGCCGGTTCTGTTAGCCGGTTCTGGACTCTGGTACCTGAGAGGATGAGGAGGGAACCAGGTGTTTGTTCTGCAGACACAAAGATGTGATTTTTTGTTCTTCATCCTGATTTTGTGGATCTGTAATAAACAGAATATTTAAGAACCTTTAGCTGCGAGTCCAAACGTCCGATCGGACCGGAACACGGAGGAGAACTGAGCTGATGGTTCTCCTGCTGCCTGCAGCTTGGCACAGATTTATTTCAGGTAAACTTTGGTTGATGTTCTTTGTTTCCTCTTCTTCTCTGAGAACAGCGTTGCCACTTCCCGTCCTTTTCAGGGCTGAAATCAGCCGAACAGCAGCCGAACAGCAGCCGAACAGCAGCCGAACAGCAGCTCTGTATTGATTTGCATGCAGCCGTCGGAGGGTCTGAAATGTAATGTGACTGGAGGATTTAAAATCCCAGAAAGAAGCAGGAAGAGCTTGACAGCAGCAGAAAATCCTCTTTTTCTGCAGCACATGTTTAATTAGCTCCATCTGTGGACAGAAGCAGGTTTAGGACCTGAAGACGGCTGAAGGTTTAAAGACGAGACGGAGGGACACGGAGGGTCTGCTTCTAATAAACATGAAGTCAGGAACTCAAAATATAAAATATACGCAGCATATTTCAGTTTATTCCCCGAACAAAGGTTTCCAGCTTTAGATGTTCTTGTTAAAGAATAAAAACATCTTTCTTTTCTTCTCGGTTCCTTCTGTGTTCTCACTGCGCTCGGAGCTGCTGCGATCTGATTGGCTGATCAGCTGTTAACGAGCCGCTGAACAGGTGAGCGCTGAGTGGACACCAGGACCCCGAGTGTCCTGAAGAATCACACAGATTATTATTATTACCTCAGCAGCTCCTGCAGGGACAGGAGTGACGGCCGGAGCAGTGCATGCTAGGTGCTTGTGAGGTGGAACAATCAGGCTTTTAAACTGTTCTCACAGACTCCATTATTCATGATGGAAGCTGATCCTGGACGTCCTGAGGTCCAGGACCGGTTCTGGTCCTGGAACAGAGTAAATCTGCTCAGCACGCTGACAGGCTGGACTCCATCCTGGTTCTAGAACCTGAAACCTTATTAGTGATCAAAGGAAATATTTCTGAGTGGAACTGATTCAAACCTGCAGGAAGGTCGACATGCAGACATCAGCTGTGCTTTAAATGCAGAAAGGAAATAAATCTAAATCCTAACGATCTGCTGACAGTTTCCAACAGGGATCAGAAGGAATCCTGTGGGAGGCTCTCCTTTCACACCTGTCAATCAATCATCCTGAGACGAGCTGACAGGACAGCCTGACCTCAGATCCTCCTCCACGCCGCCCAACTCGCCGCTAATCCTGCTGCGGCGGGATATCAGTGTCCGGACCGGCACCAGATTCAGAATGTTCCTGCTGCGCCCTCCTCCTCCTCCTCCTGCTCCTCCTCCTCCTCTTCTTCCTCCTCCTGCTCCTCAGGACCTGCAGCAGGACCTGCAGCAGCAGGACCTGCAGCAGGTTCATGTCAGCAGGACCTGCAGCAG
>NC_051441.1:382294-388646 GCF_001649575.2 Kryptolebias marmoratus | reverse complement strand
AAGGTTCTGGATGACTTTCAGGTCAGTGTTCTCGGTGACGTTCTCCACCTGTAGCTGTAGGAACAGGGGAGAAGGTCCACCTGACGGTACAGATGTTCTGAAAAAGAACCTCAGAAGAACTTGTTCTCCTCTGGAGGAGGAACTGGTGATGAAGCGTCTGACGGTGAAACAGGAAATAAAAGCTTTTTCTCTGCAGTTCTTCTGTCTCTGAATTCAAACCGTTTATCTTCATGTTGAGGTCAAATAAAAATAAGAATTAGACCAACCAGCTACAAGAACAGGAACCAAAGCAGAAGGCAGAGTAAAATAATTTAAAGCTTTACTGTGGCGACCCCGAGTGGCCGCCTCTGGGAACTACACCAGACCGACCAGCATTTAGGATAAAGATTAAAGATGAATAAAGTTGATTAAAGATGAATAAAGTTGATTAAAGATGAATAAAGTTGATTAAAAATTATTAAAGATGAATACAGATTATTAAAGCTAACAGCTGCTGGTTTGAACCATGAAAAGCACAAAAACGGATGTTTGACATTAGTCTGTAAAGCCTTTTAGTGCCTGAATGGGGTCAGGGGTCAGGGGTCGGGGGTCAGGAGTGAAAACACGTTTTTAGGCTAACACTTCTTTGTTCTGAAACTCAAACATAAATTTACTGAACTGAAGGACAGAAAAGAACCAAAGCTTCACATTATTACAGAACTGATCTTTTAATAGAAAAACGTGAAATTGTTCATGGCTCCTCCCACTTTGTGCAAAACGCTGCTGGTCTCCTGAGGAACCAACAGAACCCTGAAAGTCCAGACGGGTTCTGTGAAACAGAACCAGGATGAAGCTCGTTCTGAAAACAAACTGGGAGGCGTCCGGACCGAGCCAGGTTCTTCTGGAAAACATCTGGGGATTCTGGGTTGGGTGGTACCAGGACCCGGCCCGAGCTGGTACCCGAACCGGTACCAGGACCCGACCCGAGATTCAGAGAACCGAGAAACAAGAAATTCTTCCAGAGATGGGAGAAACGTGCAGCGAGTGAAGCTGGTCCAAACCTGCTGTTTACACCAACAGGCTTATTTACACAACAACAACATCTGGAAACAAACAAACAAACACACACAAACAAACAAACACACACAAACACACTGCACCTCGGCTCATCGACACACGATGGAGGAAGCTGAGCTCAGCTGATGGTCGATCAGAAACAAGTTTATTCAAGAGAGGAGCTCAGAGGGAGCCGGAACCAGAACCAGAACCAGGACCTGAACCGGGACTGGAACCAGGACCAGGACTGTAAACAGAACCAGAACCAGGATCGGGACTGGAACCAGAACCTGAAGTCACGGTTTAAACGGTCTTTATAAGAAGCTGGCAGTGAGAATCCCTGAAGAGTTTAGCACCAGGTGTTGGATCAGAACCAGAACCAGAACCGAGCCACTCGTCACAAACAGGAAAAGAAATGAAAAGTTGATCATTTGACCTCTGACCTCCCCTCGGTACCAGGACCGTCTCTGATCCGGTGAGACTAAAACCTGCAGGAGGTTCAGAGCTGAAAAGATGAGAACAAGTCAGCAGAACCGGGTCTGGATCTGTTGCCATGACGACGAACCTCAGCAGTGAGAATAAGGAGCAGGTTTACTTTGGTCTGAAGGATCCTCACCGAGGAACCGTCCTGCGTGAGTTTGACCTGAAACTGGACTTCAGGGAGCACCAAACCGTGGAGCACCAAACTGTGGAGCACAAAACGTTGGAATCAGGAGCACCACACGGAGGAGCTCCACACGGAGGAGCACCAAAGGAGGAGCACCAAAGGAGCTCTCTGCTGCTGAGAGAAGCTTGTAAAACAGGCTGAAATGGTTACGTTCTCCTTCCTGAGGAACCTTGTAGCACCTTAGAACCCTGAACACATCTACATCTGGAGACAAAAACAAAACATAAACTGAAGCTTCCTCTGAACCGAGGATCGGGTCCTCAGACCTCCGGTCCAGTCACTTCAGAACCGAGCCGAAGTTGGGTTTTTCTGCCTCCTCCTCCGGCTGATTGTTCCGGCTGCAGGTTTTAGGCTCGGAAACATCTGGATCGGGTTCAGGGTCCGGTTCTGGCTGGGACTCCACGGCCGTCTCCCAGTCCTCCTCGTCCTCCTCGTCCTCCCCGGCCCCGCCCCTCTGAGCGGCCTGGTTGTGCAGGCGGCTCATGGCCGCGTCGACGGTCTGCGTGCCGATCAGGTTGAAGTCGTGCATGCTGATGAGGTGCAGCAGGAAGTTCCGGCTCAGGTTCTGCTGGGCGATGGCGGCGCCGTGGTTGTCGGCGAACAGGAGGCAGGCCTCGTTCATCTGATTATCTGCGATAAAACTGCAGGAAACAGATAACAAACAAAAAGCCTTTCTCAGCTGGGACAGACTCTTATTTTGAAGAGCATCGATGAGCTCCTGGTTAAATCTTCTTCCTGTTTCTTTCCTGCTTATTTTAAACCCTAAATTTAGTCCTCCTTCAAAGAGCTCTGGGGGCCATGATGGACCTGGACCTGGACCTGGACATGGACATGGACATGGACATGGACATGGACCAGGACCAGGACTGTTTAGCTTGGCTAAAATAAGTGCAGCTCAAAGGATGTGATGGAACCCGAGGAACCGGAGGAACCCGAGGAACCAGAAGGAACCCGAGGAACCACAGGAACCGGAGGAACCAGAAGAACCCAAGGAACCAGAAGAACCCAAGGAACCAGAGGAACCGCAGGAACCAGAGGAACCGCAGGAACCAGAGGAACCCGGGGAAATTGCAGGAACCTGAGGAACCAGAAGGAACCAGAGGAACCGCAGGAACCGCAGCGGCTCTCTGAAGTCGTGGACCTGTCTCCAGGACAGGACGGAACACCAACCCGTGTCTCATGACGTGAAGGTTCCACAGCTTCATGATCTCCTTCTCGCCTTCGTTCACGTCGGTAAATTCCTCGATTTGCTGCCGGGAGAACAAAGAGAGACAGTCAGGAGACAGAAAACTGTCTTCAGAGGGGACAAAGCTCCGTCTCAGAGACAGAACAGCGTCCCTTCAGAGGACAGACCAGAGACGGACGTCCTGCAGCTCACCTTCACCGTCTTCTCTCTGAGCCAGTCGGGGTCCCTCTCGTCCTCGCTGTCCTCCTCCATCTCCTGAGCCCTCATGGGGAGGCAGCAGTCGCTGTGGAAGTACAGCCGGTTGTGTCCGCTGGTGTACGTCCTCGGATGCTGCTCCCGGTCTCCGTCCTCCAGCTCCAGAAACTCAGACAGACTGGGCTTCGTCCTCTTGGGTCTGGACAGAGGAGACGGTGCTGGTCTCAGCGGGATGCACCGGATGATTGACAGGTGTTTCACTGGAAGGGGGGGTACCTGCAGACCAGGACGTGGGACACCACGGTCCTCTTGACGGGGCCGTTCCTGCTGAAGGCGAAGCCCGGCTGGCTGTGGACGTCCTGAGGGTTTCCTGCGTACGAGCCGTCGTAGCACTCGTTGATGGACACCTCCACCTTCGCTCCTTTAGGATGAGGCTGAAAACAAGCAGAGACCCGAGTCCAGAGACCTGCAACATCTTACCTGCTGCAGATAGATCCGGTCCGAACAGAACCAAGACCGGAGTGGGTCAACAGCTCTGTTCTCAGGGGAACAGTTCTAAAGCTTTACGCCAACATTGAACGGCACCAGCAGCAGCTAGCTGTAGCACTTCTGGTGACAACGGAACAAAAGTTCATAAAATAAGATTCAACTAAAAGTTTTGAGACCAAAGGTTTGGTTCTGTTCAGACCAGCCGTTAGCTCATCAGTAACCTGAGGTTCTGATGGTGCAACTCCTACACTATGATGGAGGAGGAGGAAGGGGGAGGAGGAGTAGGAGGAGAGGAGAGGAGAGGAGAGGAGAGGAGAGGAGAGGAGAGGAGAGGAGGCGGCTCATCCAGCTGTTGTGCTGCTGTTTTCTCACCACGTAGTTGAAGACGAAGCGGGAGTGGGACAGTTTGAGGTGTTTCAGCAGACTGTAGAGCTTCCTGCAGTTCAGCGTGCACCAGGGACAGTGCAGGTCGTCTCTGGCCTCCGTCTGCTGCCGCGTGTTGTTGTTGTACTGGAACTGCAGGAAGCAGAACCGAGGTCAAAGATGGGACCAGAGGATGACCGGAGGACCATCAGAGGACGACCAGAGGACGACCGGCAGCTGTGGGACCGCAGCGGTCCTCTCACCTGGTAGAAGATCCGTAGCTTCTGTCGAGGTTCTGCTGAGATCAGTTCTCTCCTGGTTTGAACATCAGCATTCGGGGACTCTTTAAGAGCTGCAGGTGGAGAACAAACAGCATCAGTCCTGCTCACCTGCGGCAGGTAACCCCCCCTCTGTCGGTCCGCCTCACCCTGAGTGTGGGTGGTCCTCAGCGTGCTCGCTCGGGGGTCCTGGTTGGTCTCCGAGTTGCGGGTGGCTAAAGGTTTGGCCACAGGAGCGGTGGAGCGGTCCGAGGAGTCGCTGGTCCAGCGTAGGGTGAACTGCAGGGTCGGACCCTGAGAGAAGCTCTCAAACGGAGGCAGACGCTGCAGAGAGAGCACAACCTGAACACACCTGTGCGGTTATCACCAGTTTGCTTGTTTAAGCTGATTGCCCAACCCTAATTCAAGATGGCCGCCACAGCTACTCAGAGATGCTGAGGTAAAGTTTGGCGTGGTCAGAGTCAGACTGAGTTCTTTGAAAGGCGGGTGGGTGACGTGCATTCCTTCACACACCTTCCCGTCCAGGATGGTCTCCCAGGTGGCCCTCTTCTTGCTGACGGGACAGTCCTCCATCTCCTGCAGGGACACCTCGTACTCCCCGTCCAGCAGCTGCAGACGCCTGCACACAGACACATCGTCTCAGGACCTGCGGCTCTGCACCCGGACAGCCGACCGAGACAAACTGCTTCACCTGTTTTTATCAAACACCGTCATCTGAGCCACGAACGTGGTTTCTCCCTCCTCCCTGAGAGACGAGCTCCTCCTCTTCCTGCTCACGGCGTCCTCTGAGAACTCTGACACAGACACGGAGACATGCACGTCTTTCTACCGTCAGTCTCTGAGTGCTTCTGTGTTTAACCATCTGTGGGATCAGATCACTGGATCCTGCTGGACCCCAGAGGATCCTCCTGGACCCCTGAAGGATCCTACTGGACCCCCAGAGGATCCTCCTGGACCCCTGAAGGATCCTACTGGACCCCCGGAGGATCCTAATGGACCCCCGAAGGATCCTAATGGACCCCCAAGGGATCCTATTGGACCCCCTGAGGATTCTACTGGACCCCTGAAGGATCCTACTGGACCCTGGAGGATTCTATTGGACCCCTGTTAGTTAAATCAGGTTTTTTTGACCCATAAAGCTGGTTTTGGGTATTATCAGGAAGAGACAGTCCTGATTTAACAGATTCAGTTGAAGGCGTGATCAGCTCTCCGCTCACCTCTGAGCTGGATCTCTCCGTTGGTTAAGCCGTTGATTTGTGTCCGCGGGTATCCGGGCCTGGACACCCTGAAGAGCAGAGAGTAGGACTTCACCATGTGGGAGTTACTGGGTTCAAACTCGCTGCTGGGAACCAGCAGGGTGGGGAGCGAGCCCGGCTTGGCCTGGACTCCGGCACCGCTGTCGGGGTTCAGAGGAACCTGCTTCTTCCCCGTCGGGATCTGCTTCACCGGACAGCTGACATCCTGAAGACGACGGGAGGAAATCTGTTAGGTCCAAAACTAAATCCTTTAACTGATCCCTTTCCCCTCCTAACACACACCTTCCTCTTTTTGTGGCAGACTTTGACCAGCAGGACCTCCAGAGACACAGAGTTCTGCTCATTCTCACTGTCCTGAGATGGTTTCCCTGAAACGGGTCAAGAAGAAACAGCTTCCTGTAATTTACACTGAAAACCAGAAAACTACCACGAAGACAGGGACCAACCTACCAGCTTTATGAAAGAAGCCAGTGAAGGTGAGCTGCAGGTTAGAGGCCAAGCTGGGAAAGAAAACAGAAAAGTTACAGTTTGAAACGCTGAGGTTTGTGTTCTGGTGTCTGAAAACTGAATATTTACCTGAGCGTCTCCTGGTCTCCTCTCATTTTATCCACTCTGAACAGCAGATCATCAGCCTTGAAAGTTTTCCTGTAAGTGAAGTTAAAGAGCCGCAGTTAGCTTCACAGCTACCATGTCATCACGCAGGTAAGATGTTCGCTCTTTCTTCAGGATTCAGCTCCGCAGCGTTACTAAGCAGTTCATCAGAAACTACACCAAGCCAACCGCCGTTTGTTAGGAACATCTTTCCTTTCAGGTGTTTTCAGCTGATTCTACCTGTTGAAACATCAGGGGCCTGAATGAGGAAGTTAATGAAACAAGAACTGAC
>NC_051441.1:379703-382194 GCF_001649575.2 Kryptolebias marmoratus | reverse complement strand
TCTGTCTGCAGAGCTGAACCCGTAGCCTGGGTTGTGACATGTTCAGGGCTGTTTTCTCTCTTTACATCGTGACACATCAGATGGCTCTGCTGTGTTTAAGAGCCCATCGGTCCTCAGTCCTTCCTCTTGTCCCTGCTGTCCCTGCCTTATGAGGACAGAAATGTCCTCCTTTAGTGACTGGAATCAGCTGCAAACCAAATGAATCTCACCTCAGCGTTATACTTCCTGGGTCTAAAGCTGTGAACAAACTGCTGCTGCCCGTCTGGGTCTGGCAGTTCGGACTAAACTTGCGTAAAGAGCTGAATGTTTGCATGTTTCCTGGAGCGTGAAGCAACAAAACTTTGTAAACTTTAGGAGACAAACAGGTGAGAAAGCCAGTTAGATGCTGAGGAGGCAGCAGCAGCTATGAGCTCTTAATATGAATGAAAAATTTAAAAACCACTGAATTTTCTACTTTTACAGCTTGTCTGCATTAAAGTGACGTTGGTAAAAAAACAACAACGTTCATTTTATTTCCTCAACCACTGCACTGTATACAGATGTGAAATAAATAGGAACACGTGCACATCTGGCTGAAAGGATCAGTTTGTTTCTGTTGTGCACCTTTAAGAAACTGTCCAACTTTAACGTGAGGAGCCACAGTAAGTAGAAACAGCTGTGAGGCTCAGCAGAACAGCCTTTCAGACAGAAAGAAGGTTTTATTCCTGTTGGACAAACCGCAGAGAGGCCGGATAACCCTAACCCTGCAGGAGAATGTGTGGTCTTCAGACTCATCTGATTTAAAAACATTTACATATCCTGCAGGTCGATGGTCAGCCGTGGATCCATCAGGTCCCTGATTTTCAGTAAAAACTTGGCAGAATGTTGGACACAGACACTTCTGCTTGGTCTGTGGAAAAAATCTGTCTTTTAAGGAGCCGAGGAGCGTGAAGCGCGCCGTGTGCACGAGCACACGAGCGCAGCAGAAACGGAAACTGAGCTGAGAGGCAGCGGGTTTCTAACAGCGAGAACAACTGCAGCTCACAGGAACAGAGCTAAAATAAACCAACTTCTGACCAAAACTAAAGCTTTTCTAATCAAAACATAAAAACATGACAGATTCTGTTCTTATTCCAGTTATCGAGCACCGATGGTAGCAGTTAAACAACACAAACACTTCAGTTCTGCAGTTTTCTCTCAGTTAGGAACAGCCAGCTGGAAACTATTTACCACCTGATGATCAACTCGGACCGTCTGACACAGCTTCACTGTCGATGTGCCACATTTTCAGCCCAAAGCCTTCCTGTATTGTCTGTAATCTCCCAGCCCTTCAGTGAACAGGCAGCCCCACGTGTTTCAGCAGTCTTCATTCTTCTGCGCAGCATCTTTATGCAAAGCAGCTCAACTGAAAACCGTTTCTGTCTCAGCTGTGACTGATCGAACCCGGGTCTACTTTCACTCATCCAAACTGCTGACCTGCTTTCAGACAGGCAGACTGAGCGGCTCCAACCAGGCTCCAACCCGACAACATCTGCAGGTTTGCTAAAAAGGAAACTGATCTTATCAGTCTAAGCTGCAGTTTTACCTTTTGACGTTACTCCTGGAGTTTCTGTGGGACATATATGTGAGGGTCCTGTGCAGGAATATCGGCTGAAAGGGAAGAAGGAGAGATCCAGAAGCTGTCATCTCATCCATGCAGGTCATTTATGAGACTTTAAAACCGAAACACTCACAGCGATTAGGTTCCTTGTGCGCAGGAATCTGTAGATTTGTGTTGGCTCTGGAAAAAAGGAATTATTTAGACTAAAGATCAAACTTCTCAAAGAAAACATGAGGAATAAAATCATCAACATTACAGGGGATACCAAACATCTGCCACTTTGATTTAAAACGTTCATCTTTTTCTGCTTTAGTGTCTCCTATCTGAAGGACTGGATAACAGAAAAACATTTAGTCACTTTGGTTTTGTATTAGGGTATTTCTGTAAACAATAACATGTAATAAGTTTAAAGACTGTAAATGTAATTAAAGTTAAACATGAGAAACACAAGTTTAAAACAGCAGCACTGAAGTCTGACATGTTCTGCTTCATTTCACTGTGGAATAGACCAAACAGGCTGAAGGTTAAACAGGCTGTCAGGGCTGGAACACCACCTGTAACACCACCTGCAGTAACACCTACAGTAACACCTGCAGTAACACCTGCAGTAACACCACCTGTAACATCACCTGCAGTAACACCCCCTGTAACACCACCTGCAGTAACACCACCTGTAACACCACCTGCAGTAACACCTACAGTAACAACTGCAGTAACACCTGCAGTAACACCACCTGTAACACCACCTGCAGTAACACCACCTGTAACATCACCTGCAGTAACACCCCCTGTAACACCACCTGCAGTAACACCACCTGTAACACCCCCTGTAACACCACCTGCAGTAACACCACCTGTAACACCACCTGCAGTAACACCCCCTGTAACACCACCTGCAGTAACACCCCCTGT
>NC_051441.1:370312-377004 GCF_001649575.2 Kryptolebias marmoratus | reverse complement strand
CAGTAACACCCCCTGTAACACCACCTGCAGTAACACCCCCTGTAACACCACCTGCAGTAACACCACCTGTAGTAACACCCCCTGTAACACCACCTGCAGTAACACCTACAGTAACACCTGCAGTAACACCACCTGTAACACCACCTACAGTAACACCACCTGCAGTAACACCACCTGCAGTAACACCACCTGCAGTAACACCACCTGTAACAGCTGTAACACCACCTACAGTAACACCACCTGCAGTAACACCACCTCTGCAGTAACAGCTAACAGGTGTGGAGCTGAAGGTGACAGTCTCAGCTGGAACAGGGCCTCTCTTCAGTCACGTGCCGTCCTCCTGTAATCCTGAAACAAAGACATTATTTTGTTGTCTTTCATCAGCAGAGACTCACTCTCAAAGGCCTGCAGGAAGAGCTCGTGGTCGGCCTGAAGCAGCTGCATGCTGGGCTTCCTGGCTGCAGCAGCGGAGGGCTGCTGTTGGTACAACCCGTTGGCTTTAGCTCCAGAACCGAAGCCCACATGGTGCCCTCCACCCGAGGAGCTGTGCTTCTGGGGAGCCATTGGCAAAACGACTAGAATCGAGCGAGGGGAAGCTGCCACACCACCTAACGTGAGGTGGTGTGGGTTCAAAAAGAGGAAAGAAATTCAGCTCCTTTCTTTTGTCAAAACAAAAGAGCAGCGTTGCTGGAAAACAAACCCGCAGTCCTCATGTTCAAGACGTTCCAGTTAAGTTTGAATATGTTAGACTTCACGTCGGAGAAGCGCTAGTCTTGAAGCTTTCCTTTGAAACCGGCTTAACTGTTCGAGGCTGTAGGAAAAAAGGCTTGAAATGCGCGAAACAAGAGAAGAGCCTCCGGCGAGCTGAGGCGGAAACCCCGGGCTAACCGGTTAGCATCATGCTACACCCTGAGCGCACCAACAATGGCCCGAACAGAAAACACTGCTGCACGGGAAACCATTAAAGGTAAAAAAAAAAACAAAAAAAAAAACACTCCCTGACTATAGCTACCATACATTTACCTATTCAAATCTACATTCTTTATGCCGACTGCCTGTTAGCAATTTGGGGTTACAGTGGAGGGAAGTAGCGCATAATAACATATACCCTGTCCGGTTGGGATTTTCTCAATAAATTATAACTAAAAGTATAAAGTCGTTAAACGCACATTTAACATCATTTGTGGGTGATTAATATTCCAGGTTAATGATTTAATTACACTTCAATTGAAGCACATACCACAGCAGAAGCATGCGATCTAAATTGTAACGCTTGGGAGATTATTTGCTTTTATTTTGAAGGTGAAACTTGACAAAGTTCCGCCCTCTTTCGCTTAATTTGAAAACGGACGTTGCAGCGGAGCAATGATTTGTGTTTAGAGATCCCGCCTTCTAGTGTCTTTAACCAATCAGCGCATTCGCTGCTGAAACTCTGCGATCTGATTGGGCGCAGATTCGACTCATGTTTGCCGCCTGGCCCTGAGAGACTAGTTTAATCTTTTTAATAATTTCATTATTCTCTGCTTTTTTATTTTGATCACTCGTGTGATGTCTGTGTTTTTATTTATACAACTTCTCCATTTTAAACGTGTAAAAAAAAGTTCTTTGTTCATTTTTTGTTACAAATTTCCTGCTGCAGCTGCTCTATTTTTAGAAGCTAATTTTCATTTTATTATTAAGAAAATAACATGCAAAAAGATTTTTATTTCTTTGGATTGTGTTGTAAGTCTAAATGCTTATTAACAAATACAGTGAAGCCAATGAGATGACTTGGGTTCATATTGTATTAAAATAAAAGATAAAGTAAATTAATTTTTGTTTTCCTTCTCTTCCAAATTAAAGCTGAACACCAACAACTTCATCAAACCAAAGAATAAAGCAGAACCTATTCTTCTCGTGTGAAAACAAACAAAATATCTTAATTTGAATAAAATTAAACTCAAGTCAGCAGAAAAACAGTTTGGACTGAAGTTAAATTTATTAGTCAAACATCTTTCCTTCAACAGTATCTGATGTTTGTCTGGTTCAACCACACACACTGATACACACTGATACACACTGATACACACGGAGGACACGGCTCGTGAAGGTGACAAACCTTAACTTAAATAAACCAACTAAACACAAGGCACAGACAGGAAACACACCCAACACCTCCCACCCCCACACTTATTATACAAACATTAGAAAACTCAACATTTAGTTAAGCTTTTAATCCCACAAAAATAAATAAATAGACCAACTTTAGTTCCCAGTGTTTTAGGCGTCTTAGTTTTGGTTTTAACATGGAGAATTATGACTCACAGCTGATTAAAACAGCAGTAATCCTGTTAAATCTCATTCATCCATATTTTAAAAGTGCAACCGGATCGTTTCCAGACTGAGAGACGATACGGGAAAGAAAGTATGAAGACATGAAGCCAACGTTCCCTTAAAACCTGTTAAAGATGACAGAATTTCACCAGATTTATCTTTGATAAAGACTAAAGACACAAATAAGAAATGAGCCTCGACAACAATTCACTTTTTGTTAAAGATAGGTTTTAGAAAAAATATTCTGATATCAAAGTGAAATGAAGTCTTTGGACAAAGAGTTCAAACTCTGACCGATAGAAGAGATGTAAGTGAGCAGATGAAGCTGATTTTTCAGATAAATCTCTCTTAATCTTTTAAATCTAAAGTAAAGACAGTCTGTCCTCACTGAAAGGGAAGATGTCAAATAAACACCAACATTTCTAAACTCTGTAAAACAGGTAAAGTGCACAACTGACTCCTGACCCGGATCAAACCTGTTCATGGATCTCATGTTCTCACTGAGGTCTGAAGAGTCCAGCAGCGGTTCTGACCCAGATCAAACCTCTGGACCTCATGTTCTCACTGAGGGCTGAAGAGTCCAGCAGCGGTTCTGACCCGGGTTGCTGCTCCAACCATCAGTCAGACGTTGAGGTTTCAGTGTTTTCTCAGCAGTATGTAGGTCATGAGCAGGATGAGGCCTGCCGACAGGACGCCGATGACACACTGGTGGATGGAGAGGACGTGCTCCAGGGCGTGGATCCTCTCCTCCATGGCGCTGGTGTGGAAGTAGTCATAGATGCCGGCCCCGATGCTCCACAGCGCCCACACAGCGTCCAGCACCAGAGGCATGGTCACAAACCTTCAGACCTTTAAATGGCCCTGAATCATCCTGCACTTATACCTCCTTATTCTAAGATATCTGAAGGTTCAGAGGAGATGATGCAAATTTAAAAATACTTTTAAACATTAAGTTGACTTTATTGGTGTTTCATTTGATACCTGGAAGTAAATACCAGTTGTGTGTCATTCATCATATCACTGTTTATTTAACTCAAACATCCTTTAATTGAATCAATCTGTTCAGATTAAACTAATCACGAAACAGCAACAGAACTCTGCTTTTAAGGATCAGAATCTCACAACGAAGATGTGAGATTCTGAGGTTTCAGCTGATATAAACCTCAGAAACATTTAAACCTCAGTAAAGCTTCAGCTTTTAGTCACATTAGCTACATGCTAAAGCTAACCAGCAATAAAACGCACATAACTGAATAAAATCAGGCGTTTAAATGTCATTATTCACAGCAGAAAATACTCATTACCTTTATATGGAGCCGACAGTTCCAACATCCCATTTATTTACCATATCTTTGTGTTTTTTTTACCGAAGCTGCTGAAATAATCACTTCCGGGTGGCTTGACGTCATCACCTTCTCACGAAGAACTTCTAAATCTTTTTAGGATTCTCTCAGATTTAACTCAGATTTAACTGATAAAATAGGACATAGAACATGTTATAATGTGTCTTTATATATGTAAGTGTAAACAAGGTGCTTTTTGAATTAAACAGAAGTGTGTATCAGCCTAAAAGACGCTGTTTAACACATGAACCCGTTTCTAAAGTTTGTATTTTTCTTATTTTCTCTTTTTCCGGCTGAAGGTTTTGATTAAACTTACCTTAAAAAGGCGGAAAAAGTGAACTCAGACACGTCAGATTAAAACAAGTCCAGGCAGATCTGAAGTCTGAGTTCCTGGTTAAATCCGGATAAAACGTCACGGCGCTACTGTCAGGCGCGGTGGCCAAGTGGTAAGGCGTCGGTCTCGTAAACCGAAGATCGCGGGTTCGAACCCCGTCCGTGCCTGTCTCCCCCGAACACGATAAGCATCTTTTTGGGGAATTTAAGGGTGAGGATGAAGAACAAACCCGGAGATGAACCCGCAGTGAGTAAAAACAACAATCTGATAAAATGATCCTGTTTTCTCCTCCTGGCTGTGAGAAAAAACAAACTCTGATTATAAGAAGTTTGTTTCAAACCGATCAGTTTTTAAGGTTCGTTTTAAACTCAAAACTAAATAAAATGAGACGTTTTTTAAACAAACAGTAAAACCTTTTAATGTCTCTGACTGCAGAAAGGTTTTCTGAAGGTCCACCAGGGGGAGCCAAAGATCCACACACTTCTCTGAGATCTGGATCTGATCCGGGACCAGAGAGGGACCTGATCAGAACCAAGACCAGAGAGACCTGATCAGAACGAGGAACAGACCTGATTTGATCCGGATCGACACACACCTAGTGGACGCATATAACATGTCCAGGTAGTCTACCGTGGACAGTGGGAGGACAGCTGAAGGCCAGTCAGTCCAGATTCAGTCCAGAGTCGGTCTGGACAGAGTCTGGACTGAATTTGGACTGAGTCTGGACTGAGTCAGGACTGAGTCTGGACTGAGTCAGGACTGAATCTGGACTGAGTCTGGACTGAATCTGGACTGAGTCTGGACTGACAGGTCTGGGTTTGGTTCTACAGGGACACAATAGTCCTTAAAAGTAGCCCCAGTACCCCTGCAGACTGCCTCGGGGAACACGGTTGTAAGCACACGTAGAACATAGAACCAGACTCTGAGGATGAAGTTACAGATGTTTGTCTCTGGAGACAAGAGGACGAAGTTCTAATGAGACAAAGGAACATGAAGAACATCTTTTAAAGGTCAGTAATGCAGAGAGGAGGGGAGCTGCTTTGATTTAAAACCCAGCATTCAGAGGGATTCCTGGAGGTCCTGAAGGTGCTGGAGATCCTGGTCCTGGAGTCCTGGAGGTCCTGGAGGTCCTGGAGCCCACCTGAGGCACACAGAGGCTTCAGGCTGGAAAGCTGGCTCAGTTTATGTGAGGAGAAGCTTGAAACATCTGCCTCCTGAACAGATTAAAGCCTCTGGAAGTCATCCCGGGGACAGCGGGGGCGTCTCCGAGCATGAGAGGACAAGCAGACTCTGTGGGATCATTAACGCTGCCCTGATCTGAGGTCTGTTCCACCTGGTGACAGCGGCGCCCCCATCTGGGATCTCATTATTTCTGCTCTGAAGAAACAAACATGTTGTTTTAATAATGAGCCAACCGCAGCTAATGATCTGCTGTCAGACCTCCTCCAGGAGCAGGCCTAACGGACCAGAACACAGCCTCTCTGACCCAAACGGACCAGAACACAGCCTCTCCGACCCAAACGGACCCGTCCAACCTTCTCTGAGTTGAACCACTGAAGAAGAAACTGAAGCATCCTGATGATTCTCGTCAGTTTTCAGTCTTTGTCCTGATTTAAGGACAGAAACATTTCGCTGAGTTTCATCTTCAGCACGAACAGGTTCTACATTTATTTTAACTCCTGGTTTTATTTAATTTGTTGTAGATGCAGAAAAAGAAAAGCTTTTTCTTCTAATTATGGCAACAAGAGAAACTCATTTTATTTCTATAAAACATTTAATTACATGACAAAAGCTAATTTTATGTTTGTTTAAACTATAGGATCCTTACCTTTATAGTAATAAATAACTAATTATTAATGCTGAGGACTCAAAGAAATGTTTCCAGTTTGAGTTAAAATAATATAAATTTAAATGTTTACTAAAATAACATTATCATTATGGTTTTTTATTTGCAATAGAAAAACAAAAAAACTGCATGAAAGCCTAAATTCCTACGGTCATTGAATGCATCATGGCCTCAGAGAAGCGCACCGCCGCTCTGCGCTCTGATTGGTTGTAGGACGCGGTGGGCGTGGCCTCCGGGGGACAATAGAGAGCGGCTGCAGAGAGGCTGATCCCCGGTCAGACTGTAGGACACCGGTCCGAGGAGAACCAGAACCAGGACCAGGACCAGAACCAGGACCAGGACCGGAACCAGGACCAGGACCAGGACCGGGAGCGGAGGTCGCTCGGACGGGCTGACAGCTGCAGGTTCGGATCTGTTGGTTCTTCTTCTCTCAGATAAATCAGCTCCGGTTCTGTTGGGTTTATTGTCCTGCAGCTCAGGTTCGGTTCTGGGCTCCGTTAAAGCATCACATTTTTACGTGCACGTGCTTCTCTCATCTGTCTGCTAAATTCGAGATGTGAATGAACCAGAACCAGAACCAGAGAGGTTCTGCAGGTCCGGACCCGGTCCGGATCTTCACGTCCTGCAGGATCAGGATCATCCTGCCTGCTTTGTGTCTGAACCCAGAACCCAGGTTCTGCTCCCGGCTCAGAGAGGTCCAAACGGCCCGGTTCGACTCACAGCTGTTGTTCCGGAGGGGAAGATGCAAACAGACAAACAAACAAACATGCAGACAGACAGACAGACAGGCAGGCAGGCAGGCAGACAGGCAGACAGGCAGACAGGCAGACAGACAGGCAGACAGGCAGACAGGCAG
>NC_051441.1:361483-366370 GCF_001649575.2 Kryptolebias marmoratus | reverse complement strand
CCATCCATCCATCCATCCATCCATCCATCCATCCATCCGTCTATCCAGCCATCCATCCATCCATCCATCCATCCATCCATCCATCCATCCATCCATCCATCCATCCGTCTATCCAGCCATCCATCCATCCATCCATCCATCCAGCCAGCCATCCATCCATCCCTCCAACCCTCCGAGTCGGTTAAAGGCTGTTGTTGAGACCGGAATGACTCGATCCTTCACAGAGTAATCCTGTGGTGCGTTCAGGGTCCAAACAGCAGCTGATCTACCAGGACTCAGAACCTGGTTTTTTGGTCACTGTGAAGCAGGACATCTCCGGTTCTTCACGTTAATGTTGGAGATCAGAGTGGAACCTGGAGGAACCTGTCAGCTGGTTCCAGAACAGGTTCTAAGCCCCGCCCTCTGAACGTCCGCCTGGAGTCCAGGCCAGAGACAGGGAGACGTGTCTCTGCAGGACGGAGGTCGGTCTCACTGAGTTCAGGAACGTCTGATCAAAGACTGAGAACAGACAGAACAGCTGATTATCTCCAGGACTTTGTTCCCGTCAGCTGATCTTTACAGATCAACGCAGAGAACCCTCACACTACAAACCATGTGTTTTCTGCTTTCAAACTGCTTCCTGTTCCTTTTGGTGAAGAACTCACATGCAAATCACTGGCTGGTACCACGTAAGGGAGGGAAACCTGCAGCGCCTGGAGGAGCCATCTTGTTGAGCTCATATGTGTAAAATAAAACCTTTTTAAAGAACCGTTTCCAGATAAAACAGAGTCTGACGAAGACGTTTATTCCCCTCAGGTGATCTGAAAACAGTAAACAACAACAACAACAAAGATGGAGGTTTGCAGTGTTTTTGTGACATCAGATATTAAAGCTTCACTTCCTGTTGGTGTTTAAATCAGAACTTTAAATTGACTTGAAAGGAATCAGATGAGAATAAAATCCAAACTTTAGTAACAGACGAGGACGGATTTATAATCAGGAAGTCCTGAAACTCTGCAGTAAATCTAAGGTCTGCAGAACCGTTCTGATGGAAACGTTCCGTCTGTGACCCAATGAGCAGCTGAGCGACCAACTTTCTGAGTGATTTATCAGCTGCTGATGTTTGACAATCCTGAGCACAAAGGAGGAGGGGAACCGTTACTCAGCAGGTTCTGTCAGCCGAAGAACCGCGAGGTGAATCCTCAAACTGAGGGCGATCATGTTTCTGCTGATGCTGCAGCTCCAACACGCCTCGACAACAACAGGAGCAGGAGGCCCAGCAGGAACCACAGACAGGTTCCTGCTTGGCCTGGAGAACAGGAGAGAACCCAGGCCTCGTGTTCTTTCTTCTCGTCCTCGTCCTCCTCCTCCTCCTCATCATCATCGTCACTTTTGTATCAAACATCAAAGGAAAGTTTATTAAACATGATTCTTATTTTGGACAATCTTTTTGTTTGAAACCTGCAGTTCAGTTGGACACCTGAGGTTCTCCTGAGGTTCTCCTGAGGTTCTGGAGGAACGTGTTCTTCCTGACTTCACTCCACAGGAACATCCGTCTCCAGAGGACCATGAACTCTTCTCCGCACGCGTCCCAGTCCTCCGTGGACATCCTGGAGGAGCTGCAGCTCATTGCTGCACAGAACCTGGAGAAACTGGACCTGAACAAATACTACGAGGTTCTCCGAGAGCTGGGCAAAGGAACCTACGGGAAGGTGGACCTGGTCATCCACAAGATCAGAGGTAAGCGTCCGAGACACCATGAGAGGACAGAGGAGGGTGATCATGTACCTGCCTGGTAGCAAAATATCTCCTGAACCTCCAGAGCAAACTCTCAGAACATCATCTCTGTGGAACGTTCAGTAGATGTTCTTACCAGGTTCTACATGAACCTGTATCCTGTCCGCAGGTTGATCAGACCAGATGGTTGCTGGTTTGTAGGTAATTAAAACTACCAGTGATTTCAGTGATGGAACCACCGTTCTGTTGGTCAGAGGTCAGAGGTCACAGGTTCACGATTATTATCGCTCATCTCGCAGCCTACAGGTGTCTTCTCATTTGTTTTAATCAGAGCCAAGAAGAAAGCAACTGTCAGCTGGATGAATGGGCGGGTCTTGTCAGAGAATAGGCGTGGCCCACCTTGGCCACGCCCCCAGCCTGTAGGGAGGTGGTTCTGCGTCTTTCAGGGGTTCATTTGGCACAAACAGACTTCAACATTTGGACAAACCATAAAATGACTAAACATTAAAAAAACACCATAAATGTGTTTCTGTTGTCTCCCCTCGTCAGGGACAAGTCCATCTTTGGACATAAGCAGGGACAGATCTTCCTGAAGTGTGTAAACGTGAGCAGCAGGTGGAACGGAGACGTTCCCACGGCTCGCCTCTGGTTCCTCTGCTGGTTCCTCTGCAGGTTCCTGTGGTTCCTCTGCAGGTTCCTCTGCAGGTTCCTCTGGTGGTTCCTCTGCAGGTTCCTCTGCAGGTTCCTCTGGTGGTTCCTCTGCAGGTTCCTCTGGTTGTTCCTCTGCAGGTTCCTCTGTAGGTTCCTCTGGTTGTTCCTCTGCTGGTTCCTCTGCTGGTTCCTCTGCTGGTTCCTCTGGTTCCTCTGCAGCATCCGGTCAGTGTGCAGCTTTGAGCCACTTACAGCCAGATGTTTCTGGATCTTCTCGGCTGATCCCGAGGACAGCAGCAAACAGCAGATTTCAATCTGAGGAGATTTTTATTTCTTCATCCAATGGTTTTAAGGAAGATTCTGGCAGAAGTTGGACATTTGTGTCATGAATCCTAGAACGCTTTCACAGAGTGGAAAAGAACCCGTTATGTAACGTCCTGTCCTCCATTTCAGGAACAAAGATGGCGCTGAAGTTCCTGAGGAAGAAGACGACGAAGCTGAAGAGCTTCCTGAGAGAGTACAGCGTCTCCCTCTACCTGTCGCCCTGCCCCTTCATCATCAACATGTTCGGCATCGCCTTCCAAACCGACGAGCACTACATCTTCGCTCAGGAGTTCGCTCCGGCGGGAGACCTGTTCGACATCATTCCTCCACAGGTGAGATTTCTCTGGACACGCCCACTTCGCTGAGGGACACATCAGGTGTCTTCTGGAACCTTCACCTGAAACCTTCATTTCAGCTCAGAGGAGCTGAGATGTTCTTCACTTAGCTGGACCTTCAGTCCAACTTCCTCCTGGTCCCGGCGTCTCCTGACCTCCTGGTCCAGGTGTCTCCTGACCTCCTCCTGGTGGTCCAGGCGTCTCCTGGTCCTGGTGTCTCCTGACCTCCTGGTCCTGGCGTCTCTTGGTCCAGGCGTCTCTTGAACTTCCTGGTCCCGGCGTCTCCTGACCTCCTCTTGGTCCCGGCGTCTCCTGGTCCAGGTGTCTCCTGACCTCCTCCTGGTGGTCCAGACGTCTCCTGGTCCAGGAGTCTCTTGAACTTCCTGGTCCAGGCGTCTCCTGACCTCCTCCTGGTGGTCCAGGCGTCTCCTGGTCCCGGCGTCTCCTGACCTCCTGCTCTCTGTCTGCAGGTCGGACTCCCCGAGGCGATGGCGAAACGCTGCGTCCACCAGGTGGCCATCGCCCTGGACTACCTCCACTGTAAGAAGCTGGTCCACAGGGACATCAAGCCCGAGAACGTCCTCATCTTTGACACGGAGTGCAGGAAGGTCAAGCTGTCAGACTTCGGGATGACGCGGCGCGCCGGCTCTCCGGTGAAGCGCGTGAGTGGCACCATCCCGTACACGGCGCCCGAGCTGTGCGACGCCTCGCGGCAGGAGGGCTTCTGCGTGGACCACAGCACGGACGTGTGGGCCTTCGGCGTGCTGCTCTTCTGCATGCTGACAGGAAACTTCCCCTGGGAGAAGGCCATGGCCAGCGACACCTTCTACGAGGAGTTCGTCCGCTGGCAGCGCCGCCGGACCAGCACGGTGCCGTCGCAGTGGCGCCGCTTCACAGACGCAGCTCTTCGAATGTTCCGCCGGCTCCTGTCCGTGGATCAGCAGCGCCGCTGCTCCGTCAAAGAAGTCTTCAGCTACTTCACCCAGTGCTGGATGTTGGACACGGAGAACGGGAACGGCAGCGCGCTGCCTCTGGACATCAGCTCATCCTCGTCCGGGGAGGACGTGTTGGTGGACAGGCTGAAGCAGCAGAGGCTGTCTCCGGCCCGCGTGGTGCCGAAGGACTACTCCTCCGCCAGCAGCTCGCCGTCCTCCACCGGCGGTTACGAAAGGGTCCACAGGAACAACAACGAAAGAGGACGCATCCTGGTGACCACGCCCATCGAGATCTGCGTGTGACGCCGCAGCCGCCGCTGCTTTCAAGGTCCCTGCTCACGTGTCGGCGCGGATGAGGAAGGATCCCTCAGCGACCGATCAGCTGGTGAAGCCTCCCATCTGTCCGCAGGTCGGCCTCTGGAAGCTACTGGAAAACCACCGAAGAAGAGCAGCCGGCTCAGAGAAGCGTCCTGCGACTCCTGTCTTTATATGTCTGCGGCTCAGATGTGAAGTTTCCTGTGACACCTGAACCCACCTGGGTCGGGTCCAGAACCCGGTTCCTTTAAACCCACAGAACTTTCGTCTGAGTATCTTCTGGGTAAAAAAGGAAATAAAAGCACAGAAACACGTTTCTATTTGCATGGATACCAGAAGTTCTGCTGGTCCGGATCTAAAACCCGGGCCGACCTTCTTCCTGTTTCTAATCGACACACGAGGGAAGAAATCTGTAAAAATGTCTGTTTATTGCATGAAGTGAGGCTGTTGTAAACATTTGTTGAATTAAAGACTTCCTGTCTCTGCTGGTTTAATCCTGGAAGACGATGAGAATCAAACATCTGATTGGTCAGCAGCAGGAGGAACCAGAACCCGTCTGATTGTTACCTGCTGCAGGTGGAAAACAGACAGGAAGTCAAAGTGGACGGCCT
>NC_051441.1:360317-361383 GCF_001649575.2 Kryptolebias marmoratus | reverse complement strand
TGCAGGTTCCTCTGCAGGTTCCTCTGGTGGTTCCTCTGCAGGTTCCTGTGGTTCCTCTGTAGGTTCCTCTGGTGGTTCCTCTGCAGGTTCCTCTGGTTGTTCCTCTGCAGGTTCCTCTGTAGGTTCCTCTGGTTGTTCCTCTGCTGGTTCCTCTGCTGGTTCCTCTGCTGGTTCCTCTGGTTCCTCTGCAGCATCCGGTCAGTGTGCAGCTTTGAGCCACTTACAGCCAGATGTTTCTGGATCTTCTCGGCTGATCCCGAGGACAGCAGCAAACAGCAGATTTCAATCTGAGGAGATTTTTATTTCTTCATCCAATGGTTTTAAGGAAGATTCTGGCAGAAGTTGGACATTTGTGTCATGAATCCTAGAACGCTTTCACAGAGTGGAAAAGAACCCGTTATGTAACGTCCTGTCCTCCATTTCAGGAACAAAGATGGCGCTGAAGTTCCTGAGGAAGAAGACGACGAAGCTGAAGAGCTTCCTGAGAGAGTACAGCGTCTCCCTCTACCTGTCGCCCTGCCCCTTCATCATCAACATGTTCGGCATCGCCTTCCAAACCGACGAGCACTACATCTTCGCTCAGGAGTTCGCTCCGGCGGGAGACCTGTTCGACATCATTCCTCCACAGGTGAGATTTCTCTGGACACGCCCACTTCGCTGAGGGACACATCAGGTGTCTTCTGGAACCTTCACCTGAAACCTTCATTTCAGCTCAGAGGAGCTGAGATGTTCTTCACTTAGCTGGACCTTCAGTCCAACTTCCTCCTGGTCCCGGCGTCTCCTGACCTCCTGGTCCAGGTGTCTCCTGACCTCCTCCTGGTGGTCCAGGCGTCTCCTGGTCCTGGTGTCTCCTGACCTCCTGGTCCTGGCGTCTCTTGGTCCAGGCGTCTCTTGAACTTCCTGGTCCCGGCGTCTCCTGACCTCCTCTTGGTCCCGGCGTCTCCTGGTCCAGGTGTCTCCTGACCTCCTCCTGGTGGTCCAGACGTCTCCTGGTCCAGGAGTCTCTTGAACTTCCTGGTCCAGGCGTCTCCTGACCTCCTCCTGGTGGTCCAGGCGTCTCCTGGTC
>NC_051441.1:356622-358627 GCF_001649575.2 Kryptolebias marmoratus | reverse complement strand
TTTCGATCCCATCCAGCAAGGACCATGGATTTATGGGGGCGGTGAAGTCACGTGGCGTGACCCGGATGTGTAGAGGAGGAGGAGGAGGAGCAGGAGGAGGGGGAGGAGGAGGAGGAGCAGGAGGAGGGGGAGGAGGAGGAGACGAGCATCATTAAATCCATCCTGATGAAACGTTCCAGGAGAACCCAACATAAAGAACTTCCCTTCAACACAGAACTTTCAGCTCACTTTATTAAATAACATTTCTCTTTGAAATGACAGAAAGTGGCAGCAGGAATCCAAACATTCTTCTGTTAAACGTTTTCCTCCGATTTATAAAGTCTGTCCGACAGGAAGCTGCACCTCCTCCTCAGATCCAGGATCCAGGAGGAAGTTCATCCAAACCACAGGTTCCTCTGAGGACTGTGAGGGGTCAGAAATAAACCAGTTAACTAACCAGGACTAGTCCATCAACCCAAACCACCTGAGGCTCACCTGGCTCACCTGGAAGGCCTTTAACTCCTTCCAGGTGAGTTTTGTTTCATTTATGATCTGATTAGAAACCAGTTTGGCTGAAAACTGCAGAAAGTTCATTTCAGGACTTTATTCTGATCAGACAGCAGGTGGCGCTGCGTCCGTTCAAATAATCAATAAAACATTTGGTGAGAACTAAAACGATTAATTATCAGAGAACTTTCAGTTCGTCTCTTTGTGGTTTGGCTGAACTTCCACCTTTAAATCATCACATCGCCGAGACACGGCGAGACACGCTGAGACACGGCGAGACACGGGGAGACACGCTGAGACACGGCGAGACACGGCGAGACACGCTGAGACACGGTGAGACACGGCGAGACACGCTGAGACACGGTGAGACACGGCGAGACACGGGGAGACACGCTGAGACACGGCGAGACACGCTGAGACCTCCTGAGTCGAGCTGAAGCCGAGCTGAAAATAAAGACGAGGAATGTTTTGAAACCTGAAACATTTGGATGAAATCCTGCCGACCGCAGCTTCTGCTCACTTCAAAGAGTCCGAGTAGAAAACCAGGAACAGGTTTAAACACCAGCTGATAGAAAACTACAATATAAAGTGCATAGAATCAACTGCATGCAACCAGAGGGGATAAATAAAGACCCGAGGACCCGAGGACCGAGGGACCGGAGGACCGAGGGACCCGAGGACCGGAGGACCCGAGGACCGAGGGACCGGAGGACCGAGGGACCCGAGGACCGAGGGACCCGAGGACCGGAGGACCCGAGGACCGAGGGACCGGAGGACCGGAGGACCTGAAGACCAGAGGACCAGAGGACCCGAGGACCAGAGGACCAGAGGACCGAGGGACCGGAGGACCAGAGGACCATAGGACCAAACGTCCGGAAGACCAGAGGACCAGAGGACCGAGGGACCGGAGGACCAGAGGACCAGAGGACCAAACGTCCGGAAGACCAGAGGACCAGAGGACCGAGGGACCAGAGGACCAGAGGACCAAACGACCGGAGGACCAGAGGACCAAATGTCCGGAGGACTCGAGGAACTGGAGGACCGGAGGACGGGCGGGAGTAGAAAAGTTGTACAAATACTCGTAGAAAAAGTGGCTTCATGTACGTCAAAAATCAGCTGAATGAAACTGTGATGAAGCTGCGTTCAAACCTTCAACTGAAGTCTGAGAAGAAGAAGAAAACTGAACTCCTGAACAGAAACACTGACAGGCCCGAGTTGAGCCTTATCAAACCGTCCGCTCTCTGCTCGAGCAAAAACAGGAATTATCTCTGCAAGATGGCCGACATGAAGCCATGGAGCGCTCGTCACGCCCTGAGGAGGTCGAGGAGCGTCTGAGGAGATCTGAGGAGATCTGAGGGGATCTGAGGAGCGTCTGAGGAGCGTCTGAGGAGATCTGAAGAGCGTCTGAGGAGCGTCTGAGGAGCGTCTGAGGAGCGTCTGAGGAGATCTGAAGAGCGTCTGAGGAGATCTGAGGAGATCTGAGGGGATCTGAGGAGCGTCTGAGGAGCGTCTGAGGAGA
>NC_051441.1:354118-355210 GCF_001649575.2 Kryptolebias marmoratus | reverse complement strand
CTCCTGCATGATCTTCACTGGCTTCCTATCAACTGCAGGATTCAGTACAAAATCGCGCTCATCACCCATCAGTGTTTAAATGGGACCTCACCAGATTATTTGAAGGACCTTCTCATTCCTCATTCATCCACCAGATCTCTACGATCACAAGACTGTAACTTCCTTCACCTTCCTCGCTCCAGATTGAGGTCCATGGGAGATCGGGCTTTCGCTGTCGCTGCCCCCCGGCTCTGGAACTCTCTCCCAGATTATTTGAGAGCTCCCCAACCATTGATTGATTTTAAAAGAGGCTTGAAGACTTTTTTATTTAAGCAAGCCTATTCTGCTTCTACATGTTTTTTATGATGTTGTTTTTATCTCTGATTTTTTATCTTTGATTTTAATTTGCACTGTGTAGCACTTTGAGATTTTTGTTAATGAAAAGTGCGGTATAAATTGGATTTATTATTATTACACTCAGTAAACAACAACAACAGGAAGACACACTCAGAGGTGAACAGATCAACATCTATCTCCTGCAGGAAGCTGCTGCCCCCTGATGGACAGAGCAGGAACTGCAGGAGCAAAGTGAAAACAACAACAGAAGAGGACAAATAAACAACAACAAGCCAGAGGGAGGACCTGTGAGGAGGAGGACAAACCTCTGAGGCTCCCGGCTGTCTCTGCTGTCATCTCTTGTCTCGTCTGCTTGGACAGCTGAAGCTTTTATTCTGGTGGATTCAAAGAACAAACATCAGGAAGGACGTTGGGACAGATGTCTCCCAGCAGGACAAGCTGCTGGACTCTCCTTGGACCACATCTGTGGAGGTTCCCGGATGTTCGGCAGCAGCTGTTTACCTTGTGTTCTGGACATCTCATTGAGAAGTTGTCTTCATTGAGGACACAGCCTGGGAAACACACAAAAACACAAAAATGTGTCTTTCAGCGTCCCCAGTGGGGTCGGGACATCTGTCCACATCTGTCTGTTCAGTCCAATCAGCTGGATGCCCCCACAGACCACAGTGACTCTAACATCTGTCCCCTAAAGAGACCTGTCCCCCTTCAACCCCTCAGGCACCTGTCCCCCTTAGACACCTGTCCCCCCCCCCTCGG
>NC_051441.1:346534-350406 GCF_001649575.2 Kryptolebias marmoratus | reverse complement strand
CACCTGTCCTCCCCCTGCCCCGCCCCCCCTGTCCCCAGGGTTACCTGACTGCACGGCGCAGGTGGAGTGGTAGTTTCTGCAGCAGTTCTTCTGGAAACATCCCATAATAGCTCCGGTCTGACGGCAGCTGGAGCAGATCTGAGACGAGAAGAACAAAGTTTCAAAGCTGAAGCCGCGAGCGGACAACAGAACCAGGTGGTTCTGAATCTGATCCGGATCAGAACCACCACCCGGTTCCTCGGAGCCACTCACCGTCTCCTGGGCGAGCCGAGCCGCCTCCTCCAAGCCGTACAGCTTTCCTTGGACCAGGAAGACGCCGGCGGCCCAGATGCTGCAGTCCTCGTGGACCCAGCACTCGTCCAGAGGAGGTCCCTTTGAGGGACGGAGACCGTCCCCCCTGAGGACACTGTTCTCAGCGCTGCAGTCGTCCTCAGAGGAGGTCGGCAGACAGCCGTTGGACAGTTTCTGCTCCTTCAGAGACATCCTGGTGGGACAGTACGGCCCGTGAAGGTCCCCCAGGCCCAGGACGTTGGCTGTCTGTCCACAGAGACAGCACCGCAGCTCAGCCTGATGGCCGGCGTCAGAACTGGGCCGACCCAGCTGGAAGCAGGACGTGCAGGGAACAAACCCGGACAGAGTCGGTCCATGTGGACGCCTGCTGCTCTGGACGGTGGACTCCTCGTCCTGGTAGTTGACCACCCTGCAGACCCGCTGCTCCATGTGGACAAACGGACAGAACCCGTCCGCCTTCTTGTCCTTCCTCTGCTCCTTAGCTTTGAGATACTTCAGCAGAATCTCCGGTTCTCTGGGGGGAAACAGAGCCGAAGGTCCCGTGTTTCGGCGCTTTTTCCTCCTTCGTCTCACAGCCTGTTTTTTCTGCTGCGGCCCGGTTCTGTGGACCCAGTTCTGCTTGGTTCTGCTTACCGCTTTAGTTTCAGGAGCAGCGAGGGGCTTCTTCTTCTTCTCCTGTTGGTGACGAACAGTTCTGGAGCGCGGAGCCTTGCGGGGAGGCTGCTCCCTCAGAGGAGACTTCCTGTCGGTCCGAACGTCCAGGTCCGACTCCTCTGATCGGGTCCTGGCGGTCTGTGGCAGAACCGCCTGTGGGTCTGACTCCTCTGAGCTGGAGAACTTCTCTGCGAACTCCATCAGGTCATCAGAGTCACAGTTCTCGTTGTAGATGCCCACGGCGCTGTATTTGACCCGTCTCTTCAGGCTGCGCCGCGTCACGCTGCGGGACAACCGGGCCGGTTCTGCTGCAGGTTTCTTCATCCTGGAACTGCGACGGACTTTCCTCTGCGGAGTTTTCTCCCTTTCCCTCGGAGGCGGAGCTTGATTTTGCTTCTTACTGTCTGTGACTGAAACTTCGATGAGGTCGCTGTCGTCGCTCGAAACCTCGACGTCGGACTCGGCCGGGTTTCCGTAAACGGCGTTCAGGTCCGACAGGAGGACCACGGGTCTGGTGTGGTGCACGGGAATGTCTACGGAGCTGTCCGAGGAGTCCTCGGAGTACGAGCTGTCCGGACTGGGAGAGCTCAGGGGCTGAGGTAGGAGGTAGCATCCTCTCCCTTCGTCCAGCGAGGACACGGCGGGGGACAGCGGCTCCACCATGTGTCCCACGCCGTCCTGGATGAAGGACCCGCACAGGAGCGGCTCCTTGGCAGAAGAGACCAGGAAGATGACGTCAGAGCCGCTGTCGCTCTCCTCGCCGCCGCTGCTCTCAGGAAGCGGGCTGCCGCTCTGGTCCGTTCCACAGAAGCCAGCGTGCCACAGGCTGCCGTGGACCCGGTCGTGGAACAGGTCCAGTCCCGGAGCCAGGGTCGAATTCATGTAGCCCCCCAGGGACTCGGGTCTCTGCTCCACGTCCCTGCAGTGGATGGACGCGGCCGGCGAGCTATAGGACGCCGAGGGCCTGGACCTGAAGGTGGAGGGGACGTCTGTGCTGCAGCTGGGGGGGCGGCGGTGGTACCACTCGGGCTTCTTGGACAGGTCCACATCGTCAGCATGGCTGCGGGACAGAGGACTGTAGGACTTTGACAGGTCCATGGCCACGAGGACGGGGTCCTGAGGGGACACTTCCATCACTGCAGACACACAGGAAGACATTCAACGGTCAAACCTTAACGCCGTGGAAGGCGCCATGGACGCACCGCTCACACACACACACACACACACACAAACACACACACACACAGAGACAGAGAAAAACACACACACAGACAGAAACACACACACACATGTTATGTCTCTCTATCTTCCCATTGACTTCCATTCATTTCTACAGCCTAACCCTAAACCAAACCTTAGTCCTAAACCGAACCCCTGACCCAAAAACATAATTTCTCCTCGTGGGGACCAAAGCCTGGTCCCCCCCCCCCCACACACACACACACCAATGTGGGCCCAGGCGACCCTGAACCAGACCCCAGGATCGCCTCAGCCTCTCTGTGATCCGTTTAGTCTTAATAATTATTAATATTCCTTTATTTCAGTTTTTATGCTGATGAATAAACGGGTTTTAATCAGGATGATTGAATTTAATCTGATTTAATGTTTGATGACATTCATCCGGTTTTATTTCAGCAGATTATTTGTTTCCCTCAGACCTGATCAAACAGCTGCTGGTTCGCAGGAGGATCGATCAAACATCCCGATGATTAATCGATCCTCAGCAGCCAGGCCTGAAAATGGCAGCTGTTTACATCCGGTTCTCCCTCCGTGTTCCCCGGGGAGCTCACCCCTCAGCTGGCCGCGGTTCGGCTGGACCTGCCCGGTCCGGACGGAGCGGGCTCGCCGATGACAGCCTCCCTGGAAGCGGCTCGGGTAGCGGGGTTAGCTCCCACGCCGCTCCGGGCCCATCGTCCCCGGGGCTGGCTAGCAACAAGCAGCGGCCGCCCGTCCGGACTGAGGACGGTTCCCCGCTGAGCTGCTCCGGGACCGAGACGAGACCCGGTCCACGAACATTGTAGGTGAAGTGGCTCCAGCAGGGTTAGGGTCGGTGCTGCGGGCGGTGTTTTCAAGTTGTCATCATGGACACCGTCTCCATCAGAGTCAAGCCGGAGGAAAACCGCCCACCCAACCGGAAAAGAAGCGGGCGCTTTCACAATAAAAGCTCAAAGGACAGGCGGAAACTGATTTAAAAGAGTTCTGTGATTTGTTCTGCTTCATATGACTGGTTGGCTGTTGTTTCTATTATTAATTTAATAAATCAGATATTTTATCAGCTGCAGCAGTGGTGCTGATCTCATCTTTTATCAAACTTCTTTAAAATAAAAAAACTCAATTTGAGCAAATAAATCACAACTTTTTAAAATAATAAACAAACAACAATGGTTTATTTGCACACAATATGTAAACAAATATCAACAATATCTCTCCAGGTACAGGTTACTGACTGCAAGTTAGGTTTTATTTATAAAAATGTAAAACTATCATTTTTATCTCAAAAATAAAGAAATGTTTTCAGTTTCAACTTCTGCTCAGAAGCCTCGTTCATCCCTTCATCCATGGTTCATCACTTCACATCAGTGAACGATGTAGGTTCATCTTAGACCAGGTAAGTAACTAGTTAAACCAACATCCTTGGATCATTTCTTTATGTTAGTCTGTGGACAAACATGCAGTTTCCGATGTAAGGAGCAGCTCCTGAACGCCTCTTCTCCAGGTGTAACGGTGAGTTTTTACCTGCCGCCCGCCGCCGTCCTTCTGCGCGTGAACTCCTCGAGCCTTCAAGCAGTTCTGACATTTAGTCGGGTTAAAAAAGTGGCAGGAACCCGCCGCCTTTTCTCCGGACACGAAGCGCTGCGCTCGACTGTCCTCCGCTGTCCTCGGCTGTTCTTGGATGTCCTCCGCTGTCCTCGGCTCTCCTCGGCTGT
>NC_051441.1:336609-343674 GCF_001649575.2 Kryptolebias marmoratus | reverse complement strand
CTTGGCTGTCCTCGGCTCTCCTCGGCTGTCCTCGGCTGTTCTTGGATGTCCTCGGCTGTCCTCGGCGGGAAAGAGGCTGCTTCTCCCGGCCGAACATGTTTTTTATTATTTTATTGAAGGAAAATAGTCAATACAAGTCAGTTATTAATGAACATTGAACCAAAAAAAAGAAAAAAATTAATAACAAAAGCCAGGGGGACCACTCATTAAATGAAGAACAAAGATTAACAGTTTTTATAGCTTTCTTGTTGTAGGAATCAAGGATGCTTACAATGTACTGTTCAGATTATTTTTGATATGCTAGAAAAGAGGGAGTATTATGTGTAAATTTAGATCTATGTATGTGGTATTTACCTAAGATTATTATTAAGTTCCTTCTGCTTTTTGTTATTTCTGTCATGGACTCCAAACAGTACATTGTCTCATCCTAACTGGAAACAAGTCAATCTTCCTTCCGGCCGAACATCTGTCAAACACCAGGACCCTGACGAATGTCGTCACTGCGCTTGACGTCACAGATCACCTCTCCATATCCGGTCACAGCCTACAAAATAAAACCAAACGGTCCAACTCTTCAGTACAAATACAAATTCAGAAGAAATACTCATTATTTACTTGAACAAACGCGTTGTGTTTGTGGTTCTGAAAGGTCCGAAACACTTTCTGTAAAACTAAACGTCTTATTGATCATCTTTACCCGAAGAGGAGATCCTGGACTGCAGGTTCTTCAGGAAGGACATCCGGAATCAAACTGTCCGGTGAGTCCGCTCGCTGTGGTGACAGAGACAGGAACTGCTTCAAGGTAAAAGTTATTTACAGGTAAACAGTTATTTACAGGTAAACAGTTATTTACAGGTAAACAGATGGAATCGTCTCGTGTCAAACATCAGAAGCAGCAGGCGGTGGAGGGAAGCGTTTATTCAAGGCGATGGCAGTGGCACGGATTATATAAACTTTATAGGTTTTATATTTTCAGCCATCCAAAACTGCAATATAAAATACAGTCACTTCTACCAGGTGATAATTACACTTTAATACATTTTAACTGAGACAAAAGAAAACCTCATAGTTCTCTGATATATTTGACCAGAAATCGTTCAGAAGCAAAACCAAATACATTTTAAGATAAGTTCAGGATTTCATTTTCTTCAACATCTTCTGTAAATCAGAGAAAAACCTTAAAGATGCAGATCTGCCTTTTTAAAACATGAAGGCAGCTTCTTAGACTTTTAATTTGGAAAAGTTTAGATTAAAGGTTTTAGCGCCGGGCCGCTCTGCTGGAAGGAACCGTGGGCTGATGGAGGAACCGACTGGAGATGGTCAGATGTTTCCTCACAGGATCCGAGCTGAAGTCATCACCGTTTGTTCAGGAGTTTAACAAACGGTCCACATCTTAACTGTTCGTCTCAGTCGAAGGTGTTTATTTACATGAACTTCCTCGGAGGTTTTCCCAGCATCTGTCTGAGAAACACTGAACTGCAGGAAATGAGAAAGAAACATAAATAATCTTCTCTAAACTAGAACCGAATGTTTGTGCTCAGGAGGGAGAGCCCATCGGGCCGGATGAGTCCGGGTAAAACACGTCACAGAAACACGACACTTCACCCGTCGGATCTTAGGAACCTTTCCCAGGTCTGGTCTCTAAAGACAGCAGTCAGGGGACAGAACCGGGCCTCCGGGATCAAAACTCGTGTCTGTGGTACAGGTCCGGATCGTAGTATTTGGTCACCACCACTCGGTTGGCGAATTTTCTGCCGGTGAGAGCCTGCATGGCTTTCTGACAGTCTGCAGCAGAAACGTACTCCACAAAGATCTGGAAACAAACAAACAGAGGAGCTCTGAGGGTCGGAAATGTTCCTGTCTGCTGCTGGTCACCAACAGGGGGCAGTAATGAGCACAAACCATTCTGATGGAGCCAGTTTTAAAACTCGTCAGGGTGGCAGCGGTCAGTCATGGCTCGGTGGACTTTCTGAGTATTTTTAAGAGCAGAGACAGAAACCATCCCATCCTGAGAAGTTCCTGCTGCTCACATGGATCAGAAACACAAGAAGAAACACTGAAGCACCTTTCCACAGCCGGGGACTTCCACTCCGTCCACCGGCCGGGGGATCTCGATAGAGCGGACGGTGCCGTACTTGCAGCACTCCTCGCGGATGTCCTCCAGGATCTCCTCGTAGTCGTCGTCGTCCACCAGCTCCTCGGGCATCACCATGTTGAGGAGACACAGCACCTCGGTGGGAAGGCCCGAGTTCTGCAGCCTCTGCAGCCCGGGAACCTGCAGGGTCACGGGGGTCTCTGTGACGGAGGTCTGCAGCGACAGAAACAGGAAACCCCGGGTTGGACTTCATGTAGCTTCACAGCAGAGAAACTAACAGGGCTTTTATTTTGACAGCCAACCAAAAGGTTTGTGTTAATCTGAAGGCTTTCTGAAAATGTCAGGAAAATAATAACTAAGGTTGTCTTTACTACAAGTAGTCATGAACCAGAAGAACACCATAGGTTTTCATTTAATGAGTCTCAAGATTTTAGGAGGAGAAGAACCGACAGAAGAACCAACGTTCTGCTGGTTGGAGAACCCTCAGAACTTCAGCTTCACTCACAGAGTTGGCATTTTTAGCTCCGACACTCGCCCTCTGAACGATGAGCTTCTTATCCCCCAACTGCATCCCGTTGAGCCCGGAGACCGCCTGTAAACAACAAACACAGGCTGTAAACAACAAACACAGGCTGTAAACAACAAACACAGGCTGTAAACAACAAACAGGCCTGTAAACAACAAACACAGGCTGTAAACAACAACCACAGGTCTGTAAACAACAAGGCTGTAAAGAACAAACACAGGCTGTAAACAACAAACACAGGCTGTAAACAACAAACACGGGGCTGTAAACAACAAACACAGGCTGCAAACAACAAACACAGGCTGTAAACAACAAACAGGCCTGTAAACAACAAACACAGGCTGTAAACAACAACCACAGGTCTGTAAACAACAAGGCTGTAAAGAACAAACACAGGCTGTAAACAACAAACACAGGCTGTAAACAACAAACACGGGGCTGTAAACAACAAACACAGGCTGCAAACAACAAACACAGGCTGTAAACAACAAACAGGCCTGTAAACAACAAACACAGGCTGTAAACAACAACCACAGGTCTGTAAACAACAAGGCTGTAAAGAACAAACACAGGCTGTAAACAACAAACACAGGCTGTAAACAACAAACACGGGGCTGTAAACAACAAACACAGGCTGCAAACAACAAACACAGGCTGTAAACAACAAACAGGCCTGTAAACAACAAACACAGGCTGTAAACAACAACCACAGGTCTGTAAACAACAAGGCTGTAAAGAACAAACACAGGCTGTAAACAACAAACACAGGCTGTAAACAACAAACACGGGGCTGTAAACAACAAACACAGGCTGCAAACAACAAACACAGGCTGTAAACAACAAACAGGCCTGTAAACAACAAACACAGGCTGTAAACAACAACCACAGGTCTGTAAACAACAAGGCTGTAAAGAACAAACACAGGCTGTAAACAACAAACACAGGCTGTAAACAACAAACACGGGGCTGTAAACAACAAACACAGGCTGCAAACAACAAACACAGGCTGTAAACAACAAACAGGCCTGTAAACAACAAACACAGGCTGTAAACAACAACCACAGGTCTGTAAACAACAAGGCTGTAAAGAACAAACACAGGCTGTAAACAACAAACACAGGCTGTAAACAACAAACACGGGGCTGTAAACAACAAACACAGGCTGCAAACAACAAACACAGGCTGTAAACAACAAACAGGCCTGTAAACAACAAACACAGGCTGTAAACAACAACCACAGGTCTGTAAACAACAAGGCTGTAAAGAACAAACACAGGCTGTAAACAACAAACACAGGCTGTAAACAACAAACACGGGGCTGTAAACAACAAACACAGGCTGCAAACAACAAACACAGGCTGTAAACAACAAACAGGCCTGTAAACAACAAACACAGGCTGTAAACAACAACCACAGGTCTGTAAACAACAAGGCTGTAAAGAACAAACACAGGCTGTAAACAACAAACACAGGCTGTAAACAACAAACACGGGGCTGTAAACAACAAACACAGGCTGCAAACAACAAACACAGGCTGTAAACAACAAACAGGCCTGTAAACAACAAACACAGGCTGTAAACAACAACCACAGGTCTGTAAACAACAAGGCTGTAAAGAACAAACACAGGCTGTAAACAACAAACACAGGCTGTAAACAACAAACACGGGGCTGTAAACAACAAACACAGGCTGCAAACAACAAACACAGGCTGTAAACAACAAACAGGCCTGTAAACAACAAACACAGGCTGTAAACAACAACCACAGGTCTGTAAACAACAAGGCTGTAAAGAACAAACACAGGCTGTAAACAACAAACACAGGCTGTAAACAACAAACACGGGGCTGTAAACAACAAACACAGGCTGCAAACAACAAACACAGGCTGTAAACAACAAACAGGCCTGTAAACAACAAACACAGGCTGTAAACAACAACCACAGGTCTGTAAACAACAAGGCTGTAAAGAACAAACACAGGCTGTAAACAACAAACACAGGCTGTAAACAACAAACACGGGGCTGTAAACAACAAACACAGGCTGCAAACAACAAACACAGGCTGTAAACAACAAACAGGGGGCTGTAAACAACAAACACAGGCTGTACACAACAAACAGGCCTGTAAACAACAAACACAGGCCTGTAAACAACAAATACAGGGTGTAAATAAACACAGGCTGTAAACAACAAACACAGGCCTGTAAACAACAAACACAGGTCTGTAAACAACAAACACAGGCTGCAAACAACAAACACAGGCTGTAAACAACAAACACAGGTCTGTAAACAACAAACACAGGCTGTAAACAACAAACAGGTCTGTAAACATCCATCCTTGCCTCCACAGACGTTACCTGGTCCGTGGCGCTGATGTCCACGTACTCACAGAAGGCGTAGCCTTTGGACAGAGACGTGGCGCTGTCCTTCACCAGGTTGAAGGCCTTCAGCGGTCCGAACGACGTCAGGAGTTCCTTCACCTGCAAACAAGAGTCCGAAGGTCCGATCTGAGCCCGAGAACCCGTCTGAGCACCAAGCTGAGGGATTAAACGGGTGACAGGCATTCCTTCAAGGAACCTTCAGTTCAGATTCATAAAAATCAGCATTTCCTTCATGACGACGTAAACTGATCTGAGACCAGATTCTTGAATAAATAATCGTTTAAATCAGAGGATTTAGTTCCCTCTGTTAGCAGAAGAACCAAACAGCAGGAAGCTTCTCCGGTTCTCTCATGTTTCAGTTTGAAGGTGGACAGAAGGAACTCGGTGAATAAGCTGCTCACCGTCCTTAAAGCGGTTTGTTTAGCATACAAAGCTGATTGAACTTTGACTCTCTCTGACGTAAAGAGACAGTCTGATAAAAACCTTTGCCTGAGGAGCGCGAGTGCACCTGTGGGGCAGGCTGCCAGTCATCGTACCTGGTCATCGTTCAGGTAGTTAGGAAGGCCTCCGATGAAGAGTTTATGAGGTGAATCAGGAACGACCGTGGAGACGACGCCTTACAACAAGGAACAAGAAGACAGACACAAATCACACAACAGGACAACTTTTTCCCAGGATTCTGTCCTGAAAGGCGCAGGAACCCACCTGGAACGTGGAACGCCGGCTGCTCTGACAGCCCAGGTAACGGCCGGTAGTCGTGGGGTCGTCGGATCTTCAGCGACTGACCCTGGAAAATGATTCCGTCGAAGGCCATGGCCTGCGTCGTCTCGTCCACTGACCGGAACTGCAGGAGGAGTTCAGACAGGAAGCTCACACTTCCTGTTTCCACAGAACATCCTGTCGTTCATTCAGACGATGGGCAGCGGCTCAGGTGAGGACCCTAACTCTACCAACACAGACGCTGACCTTTGACCTGTGGGTGGCTATAAACTCAAAACAAGTTTGTATTTTTAAACTGAAACACCCGACTCGTCTCAGTCTGATTTTAAAAATGGCTTCAAGCAAAGTAAACACACGGCCTTAGGCTCTGTGCAAAGCCCCGCCCCTTTTTGAGAGAACCCAATGCTCCGCCCCTTTTTGGGTGACAACAGCCCCTCCACTTTGACTGGCTGTGGCTGAAGCTCCTGAGACGTCTGCAGAGGACAAAGTATTAAATTATTACTGCTGCTTCATAAAAACCAAAGTTCTTCAGAGAGGACAACCAGCGCCACCCAGTGGCCTGGAGCAGACAGGCACTCTAATGCTCGGAGACATGTCCAGCAGGTGTTCCGTCTCCTTGCATGGAAGGGATCTGAGAATGTGAAGAACTCTGAGGACTAACAGCTCACCTCCAAGAAAGCAAAGTTCTTGTCCTGATTGATCTGCACAGCAAGAACAGGATTACTCGGAGCCTGAGAGAGACCGGCGAGACGCATCTGAGCGTTGAAGAACTCTGCCATCGACTCCTGAGGAGCAGAGACCAGAACCGTCAGAACAATCAGGACCATCTGGACCATCAGGACCATCAGGACCACCAGAACCATCAGGATCATCAGGACCATAAGGATCCTCAGGACCATCAGGACCATCATGACCATCAGAACCCTCAGAACCCTCAGGACTGCCTGCAGCAGGAACCCATCAGACTCCCACCCGGGGACGAGCTCCTACCTCGGTGACTCCAAACGGGATGTTTCCGACGTAAAGTCGCCGGGCCTGCCTCGTCATCTGGCTGCCGACGATGGGCACCTGCGGCGGCGCTGCAGCCACTCCGGCGGTGGCCGAAGCCAGCAGAGCTATGGTTGGTATCTGACCTGCAGCTGGAGGACAGGAGACAGAGGTCCACATGGGTCCAACAAGACCACCAAAAACAGGGACATAGGGACACAGGGACACAGAGACACGGGGACACAGGGACACAGGGACACGGGGACACAGAGACACGGGGACACGGGGACACAGAGACACAGGGACACTGGGACACGGGGACACAGGGACACAGAGACACAGGGACACAGAGACAC
>NC_051441.1:332444-335286 GCF_001649575.2 Kryptolebias marmoratus | reverse complement strand
GGGTCAGGGTCAGGATCAGGGTCAGGATCAGGATCAGGGTCAGGGGTCAGTCTCAGGATCAGGGTCAGGGGTCAGGGTCAGGGGTCAGTCTCAGGATCAGGGTCAGGGGTCAGGGTCAGGGTCAGGGGTCAGTCTCAGGATCAGGGTCAGGGTCAGGGGTCGGGGTCAGGGTCAGGATCAGGGTCAGGCTCAGGCTCAGCGTCAGGGCCGGGCCCTTGGACCCGGACCTGTGCTTCTTGTGGTCCCGGGAGGAGCTGCGGCGGTCCCGGCTCCTCTTCTCTCGGCTCCGGCTGCCTCGCTCTTTGCTCCAGCTGCGGCGCTTGTCTCCTCGCTCCGGAGAGTCGCTGTGACTTCGCTTCCTGTGCCGCTCGCGCTCTCGCTCTGAGGACAGGAACCGGCCGTCAGTCAGGGTGTCTCTTTATAATCCAGCTTTCTCTTCCTGACGTTTGTCAATAGTTACTGTTATTTCTAACCCGAATATTTGCAGGTGCATCGACCATCACCTGTTTGCTGACAGGTAAATGAGTCTCACATGACCTTTGACCTTCTGAACCCTTCAGGACACCCGCTGAAATAAATAAAATGAACTGATCCGCTGTAAGGAGTCAAAATATTCACTGTTTAAATAAAACTCTGAGAATATAACCTTCAGTTTTTATTAAAACATTAAGAATAAAACCTGAATTAAACCTTGAGTTTATCAGATTTTCCTGCAGGTTTTTTCGGCTCCACTTTAATAACTTTTATTGGCAGATATTCATCTGAGGATTTTTCCTGCAGCCGCTCAGGCGGCGGAAGAGTCGCGGGTTCAAATCCGCTGCTCCTCATTCATTCCCGGAGCTAACGCTAGCTCGGACCGAACCGGAGGACTGACGGGACCAGAAGCGGAAACGAACCTTGTCGATTCTCGGTCAGCTGCTTCTCGAACTCCTCAAAGTCCGACATGATGTCGGTTCAGCTGCCGGGGGCAGAAACTGCGACAGACGGAAGATTTCCAGACGGACTGTCCGCCGTCAGCACCGCGAAGCTGACAGCTCCCACCGGAACCTAAACACCACACAACATCCGGTGGCACCTTCACAATAAGAGCGGCGGAATCCTTATAAAAACTGTTGGAATGTTGAGTTTTATCTGTAAAACACTTGGACCTGGAGACCACTGAACCAATGCATCATGTTACAGACTCAGAAAAGAAGATTATTCTGCTGAAATGCAGTCAGAGGATGTCCCCTGTCCCCTGTCCTCTCCGCCTGTTGACAGCGTCCAACAGAGTCAGCTGTGCTGCTATTAAAAGAGCTCAAATCCCAAAGTACTTCTGTGGAAAGCTGCAGCTCCTCGGGACGGGAGCTAAACCAGAGCTAAACCAGAGCTAAACCAGACTAAACTAAATCAAACTAAACCCAAACTAAACCTAAACTAATCCAAAGTAAACCTAAACTAAATCAAACTAAACCTAAACTAAACCAGAGCTAAACCAGAGCTAAACTAAATCAAACTAAACCTAAACTAAACCTAAACTAAACCCCAGCTGAAGCAGAAGCGAGCCGGGCCTGAGCCTCCTGCAGACCAGCAGTAAGTTGTCTTTAGTTCTGGGCTGAGTTCTGATGGGTTCTCCTGAATCCAGCAGGATTCTTGTTCTGCTTGTAGAAGAATGTGTGACATTCAGAGCTGCTCTTTCTATTTCAGAGTCAGTTTATATTTAGGAGCTTCCTGAACAGAAGCTGAAAGTTTTCCTTCAGTTTGATTCTTTCTCTCAGGTGCGTCATGGAAAACCTGAAGACTTCTTTATTTCAGTGAACGGTTTGTGTGTCTGTCTCTGTGTTTCTGTCCAGTGTTGGTTTGAGGTTCCAGTCTGCAGATAATCTGTTCATCCTTTAACACTGACTCAGTGTTCTTCCTGTCATCAGCCACCAGCAGGTTCTTAGTTCTGTAGAACAATGAGTGTAGAGGATGAGATGGAGTCGGTGAGTTTACTGTCTTCATCCTGAAACACGGCAGAACGCTGTCTGCAGAGGTCAGAGGTCAACCAGGTTCTGACCTCACCGATGTTATCAGCTGATGTTGGGCCGGTCCGGTCCAGCTGGGGACGGTTCGAGGACCACACGTTTAGATGGAGGAAAGAGAAGCTGTATTCATCCTGCAGAGCAGAAAGTTATCTAACTGCTCTGAAAGAAGTAAAAACGGGTCAACCAGGAGTCCTCCTGTTGGGACTTCCTGTGGGACCAGAGGATCCTGAAACCGGACCGGACCAGACCCGTGTTTGTGTCTTCTCCAAACATTCTTTACTTTGAGTGAGCCTCGTGAAAAACCACAGATTTCTCCTGAATTCAGGACATCCTCCTGGACATGGAGACAGCCTGGACCCCGGTCCTGCTGGTCCCCTGCCTGGTGGTCCTCACAGCTGGACTGGTTTACCTCCACGGGGTGATGGTCGCTCTGCTGGCCAGAAGCTCCGTACGCAACCAGGTGGTGGTGATAACGGACGCTTTGTCTGGGCTGGGGAGAGGTAACCGGACCACCGAAGGTTCTGACCGTCTCTGAGCCGGGTCAAGATCGTCTCAGCGGTTCTGTTTGTGTGCAGAATGTGCAGCTGTGCTTCACCGAGGAGGAGCCAGACTCGTCCTCTGTGGGAACAGCTGCAAACATCTGGAAGAGCTGGGAGAAGACCTGACGAGAACCTCTGACCCCACAGTGGTGAGAGTACTACAGAGAGTACTATACAGCAGTGAGAGTACTACAGAGAGTACTATACAGCAGTACGAGTACTACAGAGAGTACTATACAGCAGTACGAGTACTACAGAGAGTACTATACAGCAGTGAGAGTACTACAGAGAGTACTA
>NC_051441.1:323783-331156 GCF_001649575.2 Kryptolebias marmoratus | reverse complement strand
CAGTACGAGTACTACAGAGAGTACTATACAGCAGTACGAGTACTACAGAGAGTACTATACAGCAGTGAGAGTACTACAGAGAGTACTATACAGCAGTACGAGTACTACAGAGAGTACTATACAGCAGTACGAGTACTACAGACAGTATCTCGATGATGAAGATCCTCAGCCTCCTCATCCTCCCTCCCTCCTGCAGACCTTCCCTCCGAAGCTGGTGGTGTTGGACTTCGGAGACGTGGACAGCCTGTCTGCGGCGGTGCTGGAGATCCTGGACTGTTACGGCTGTTTGGACGTTGTCATCTTCAACAGCAGCCTGAAGGTCAAAGGTCACGCTGAGACTCTGTCCCTGCAGCTGGACCAGCTTCTGATGGACAACAACTACTTTGGCCCCGTCACTCTGGCTAAAGGTACCTGCCTGCAGGGAGGGGTCTGAGGAGGAGGAAGGTGTGACGCCGTCTCTCTTCCAGGTGTCCTGCCCTCCATGATGTCCAGGAGACGTGGTCACCTGGTCCTGGTCACCAGCATCCAGGGGAAACTGGCCGTTCCTTTCCGCAGTGCGTGTGAGTTCAGAGTACGTGTTGGGGATGACTCTCAGCTACTACCACCCCACAGTTGATCTCAGTATCCATAAACGCCTGATGTGTGTATTAGCTGTGGCAGCCATCTTGAATCAGGCTGAATCAGGTTAGTTGGATCTGTTTGTTTTCCAGACGCTGCTTCCAAACACGCGGTTCAGGCGTTCTTCGACTGCCTGAGGGCCGAGGTGGAAGAGTTCGGGATCTCCGTCAGCACCGTCAGCCACACCTTCATCAGCTGCTCCTGTCAGTAAAATAACCCTCTGACCGACGGCAGGAGCGCCGGCTGCAGATAAAGCCTCCCTCTCTTCTCTCCCTGCAGCTCTTCCCTCCAGGAAGCCTCGCGGCGTTTCTCCGGGCCGGGCCGCTGCAGAGATCCTCAAAACTCTGAGCAGCAAGAAGAGAGAGGTGCTCCTCGCTCCGCCACTTCCCAAAATGGCAGTCTACGCCAGATCCTTCTGCCCCAACGTGTTGTTCTCTGTGACGGCTGCAGGAGCGAGAACCTCTGCTGCCTCGGAGAACATGTGAAGCACAACATGATGCAGAACAAGAAGGAAGGTTCTGATGTGATGTTTATAAGATTACAGAGAAGAAGGTTTTATTTCTTCTCAGTCATTCTGTCCAATAATTTACTGCTTTTCTTCTGGTTTCCTCCAGAACTGAAATCAAACCAGGATGAACAAACTTCAGGGTTTTTATGAACAGTTTATAATTACAGGACCAGTCTAAGATTAAAACAAATAAAAATATGACCCAAACTGAGAGAAATGATCTGATTATCTGTCAAATAAAACAAACAGAAATATATTCCTTTAATTTATTGGTTTTCTTTCTTAAACTGGAAGGTTTGTTTGTCCTGTTCTTCTTTATTTCTTTCCAAAGAGTTTTATTTCTATGACAGAAATAAATGGAACCCAAATGAATTTAGATATCTGCATATGTTCCTCATACAGATGGACTTTTTGATTTTTTTATGGAAAAAGCCCTAAAGATGTTAGCAGTGTGACAAACAAATACAGAAGTTTAAACCCTGTTTTTGGATAAAAATAAACTTTAATGTCTGTAAAGAAATAAAACTTTCTCCAGAGAAAAACACAAGACTCCATTTAAAATATATCTATTTATATTCTTTCTGTTTGAGGAGATTTCTCTGCAGCTTCTCTGCAGCTTCTCACAGCGACCAGAAGCTGGGAGAAGCTGCAGACGCGTGACGTCATGACGCACACGACAGATCTGGGCTCTGATTGGACGAAAGGATCAACAGAAAACTCGAGAAACAACGAGAACCGAGAGGGAAAATATAAATACCGGGGAGGACCGGGACAGAGACAAACCAGGAGACAGAGACAGAGACAGAGACAGAGACAGAGACAGAGACAGAGACAGAGACAGAACCAGAACCGGAGACAATCCCCTCCTCTCTCAGTGAGTTCTTATTTCAGTTTTTCTGCTGATTTCTTTGTTTGACTGAAACCAAAAATAAAAAAACTTCAGTTAGAAACTAATATTTAATATTTGACTAAATGTCCTTTAATGAATGTTTGTTTCTTAAGTTTCTGTTATTTCAGTTTAATAAATAATTGTCCTAAAGTTTAAATCAGAAACATTTGTTTTAATCTGAGCTCCATCAGCTGCTGCACTTCCTGTCTTCTCTGATGTCCTTCTGCTTTGTGTCTCTGCTTCTTTAGGACACAAAGTGAACTCAGCCAAGATGGCCGCAGCTAAAACCGGCGCCATCGGCATCGACCTGGGCACCACCTACTCCTGCGTGGGGGTTTTCCAGCACGGAAAAGTGGAAATCGTGGCCAACGACCAGGGCAACAGGACCACCCCCAGCTACGTGGCCTTCACCGACACCGAGAGGCTGATCGGGGACGCGGCCAAGAACCAGGTGGCTCTGAACCCCGGCAACACGGTGTTTGATGCCAAGAGGCTGATTGGAAGGAAGTTTGATGAGGCGGTGGTGCAGGCGGACATGAAGCACTGGCCCTTCAAGGTGCTTTCAGAAGGAGGGAGGCCCAAAATCCAGGTGGACTACAAAGGAGAGCAGAAAACCTTCTTCCCCGAGGAGATCTCCTCCATGGTCCTGGTGAAGATGAAGGAGACGGCCGAGGCCTACCTCGGTCACAAGGTGTCCGACGCTGTGGTCACGGTCCCGGCGTACTTCAACGACTCCCAGCGCCAGGCCACTAAAGACGCCGGCGCCATCGCGGGACTCAACGTCCTGAGGATCCTCAACGAGCCCACGGCGGCCGCCATCGCCTACGGTCTGGACAAAGGCAGTTCAGGAGAGACAAACGTCCTGATCTTCGACCTGGGCGGAGGCACCTTCGACGTGTCCGTCCTCACCATGGAAGACGGCGTCTTTGAGGTGAATGCCACGGCCGGAGACACTCACCTGGGAGGAGAGGACTTTGACAACCGCCTGGTGAACCACTTTGTGGACGAGTTCAAGAGGAAACACAAGAAGGACATCAGCCAGAACAAGAGAGCCTTGAGGAGGCTGCGGACAGCCTGCGAGAGGGCCAAGAGGACGCTGTCCTCCAGCTCCCAGGCCAGCATGGAGGTGGACTCTCTGTTCCAGGGCCTCGACTTCTACACCTCCATCACCAGGGCTCGCTTCGAGGAGCTGTGCTCCGACCTGTTCCGGGGAACCTTGGAGCCCGTGGAGACAGCCCTGAGGGACGCCAAAATGGACAAGGGCCAGATCCACGACATCGTCCTGGTGGGAGGCTCCACCCGGATCCCCAAGATCCAGAAACTCCTGCAGGACTTCTTCAACGGCCGCGAGCTGAACAAGAGCATCAACCCAGACGAGGCGGTGGCTTACGGCGCCGCCGTCCAGGCTGCCGTCCTGACCGGGGACACGTCCAGGAACGTTCAGGACCTGCTGCTGCTGGACGTGGCCCCTCTGTCCCTGGGTATCGAGACGGCCGGAGGAGTCATGACGCCCCTGATCAAACGCAACACCACCATCCCCGCCAAACAGACCCAGGTGTTCACCACGTCCTCGGACAACCAGCCCGGGGTCCTGATCCAGGTCTACGAAGGGGAGCGAGCCCTGACCAAGGACAACAACCTGCTGGGCAGCTTCCAGCTGACGGGAATCCCACCGGCTCCACGAGGCCTCCCTCAGATCCAGGTCACCTTCGACATCGACGCCAACGGCATCTTGAACGTGTCGGCGGCGGACAAAAGCACCGGCAAAGAGAACAAGATCACCATCAGCAACGATACAGGCCGACTGAGCAAAGAGGACATGGACAGGATGGTGCGGGACGCCGAGAAATACGAAGCCGAGGACGAGCTGCAGAGGGACAGGATCTCCGCCAAGAACTCCCTGGAGTCCTACGCCTTCAACATGAAGAGCTGCGTGGAGGACGGCAGGCTGAGGGACAAACTGAGCCAGGAGGACAAGAAGAAGGTGGTGGACAAGTGTCAGGAGACCATCAGCTGGCTGGAGGACAACCAGCTGGCTGACAAACAAGAGTACCAACACAAGCAGAGAGAGCTGGAGAACGTCCTCGGCAGCTTGGACCAGGGAGGGGGGCCCGCCGGGACCTGCAGAGAGCCGGCCCCAGGAGGCCCCCAGGGGCCCACTGTGGAGGAGGTGCACTGAAGAGGCCCCGGACCTGGACTCTGTGGGACTCCTCTCTGACGCTGCTGAAGGGTAACTTTATTCTGAAAGGTCTTTCTGTGTTTATTACCCTTCAAAATAAAATCCAAGTGACTGTAAATGTTTAAAAATGTCAAACTTTTTTAGTTTTGCTTTGCTGGACATTGCAATAAAAAATCAACAGAATTTTATGGTCTAAATTGTTTTCCTTGTGTTTTAAAAATGAATGATAAGAATAAAAAAAATCTTTGAGAACATTTTTATTTTAAAACAGCTAAATATTTCTCAGCTTCAGGGATTTAGATCATAAACTATCAGATCATTTTCATGGAGAGAAAATAAAGTTTGAGGAGCAGTTTTATAATAAAAATAAAGAAATAAAAATGTTTTGTTGTAAAGATTAAGTGTCATTCTCCTCTTTGGACACTAGAGGGCAGTAAGTCCTCATAAACTCACTTCTACACTTCATAAAAACAGCTGAAGGTTCTGGGTTTGGTTCTGATCCGGAGCAGAACCCAATCTGAGGGTTCTGTGTTTCTGTCAGCACGTTGATTTCCTGCTTCTTAGTTTTCCTCCTGTCTGTCCCTTGTCCTCCTGTCTGTCCCTTGTCCTCCTATCTGTCCCCTGTCCTCCTGTCTGTCCCTTATCCTCCTGTCTGTCTCCTGTCCTCTTGTCTGTCCCCTGTCCTCCCGTTCCTTGTTCTTTCTAACAGAACCTCAGCAGAACCTCAGCAGTGTTCCTGCCCTCAGCCGGCCCACAGTGAGACACAGATCTGAGGGGAAACATGTTTTTATCAGAAGCTTCAGCCACAGTCTGCTTGAGGAGAAGCTTCTCTCCACAGGAAACATCATCTGAACACCTGAGTCCAAACAAACATCTGGAGCTGAACACTCAGATACAACATTCTTCCAAACCAGTGGTTTCCAGCTGTGGTCCCTGACGAACACCGTCCTGCAGGTTTCCACTGTTTCTCTGTTCTTCAGCAGGACTGCAGGATGGTGTTCCTCCAGGACCAGGACCAGGACCAGGACCAGGACCAGCACCAGGACCAGGACCAGGACCAGGACCAGGACCAGGACCAGGACCAGGACCAGGGTGAGGAACCACTGCTCTAAATAATAATGTAATGTCTTCATCACGGCGGGGTTCAGCTCCACTGTTCCAGAGAAACGCGCTAACAGCACATGTCCCTCACGGGGCTCCGTAGATGATGGACTCCATGTAGGTCGAGTTTATTTTTGTAACGGAAACCTGACCGGAAGTGGAAATGAGTCCCGCCCCAACTGCCTGTGCCATCTTGTGTTTAGCCAGAACAAAAAAAAAAAAACGGGGGGAAATAACGGATCCGGTTCGGGTCCAGTTCGAGGATGGGGCTCAGTTTTTAGGGCGAGTTTAAGAGCGTGTTTTCAAAGGTAGTGCGGGACATTATGTTTGGAAGCGCGGCGGCGCAGGGAACCGACAGCCACACCCCGCCGAGCGGCTCATGTTACCGTTAGCTGCGTTAGCTCCGAGGTACCGAGGCGAAGCTAACAGTTAGCTTAGCTCCGAGCCGCTGAAGCTAAGCTAACAGTTAGCCGAGACGGTAACGGCAGACAGGCGGCGAGCTTCCCGGCGGAGCCCGGTAAACCAGCGAGGCCACCCGGAACCCGGAACCGGCAGCCGGTTCCAGCACCGGTCTGAAGGCAGGAGGAGCTCCCGGGGAAATGCGCCAGGCGTCGCCTTGAGAGGAGAGGACCCCCGCCGCTAGCTGGGCTGCTAATCGTTGTTTTTCGTTCCGGATCGGAACCACAATCAGCCGCGGTGAGTCTCCGCATCCCGCCGGCCCGGCAGGGTGGGTTCGGACCGGGATCCAAGGACGTCCCGGCCCAGGATGTGTTCAACCAGCCGCTAAGTTTGGTTTCAGATAAACAGCAAACATTTATTTCATTAATCCTAAACTCAGCTGTCAGCCTGAGAAACACGATCACCCTTTGGTTGTTTCAGCTGATTGTAGGATGAATAATTATCTGACCCAGATCTTTAATTTCTAACATTTAAATCATATTATTGGGTAAAGTCCCCCAGCTGACTGGACTGGTTTTTAAAAACTCACAGACCAAAGAGTAAAAACAACAAGTTGTAAAGGTAAATGTTTTATTAAAGCTGCAGTGTTGGTTTGATTTAAATGCTGTTTGTTTTAAAGCTGGATGTTCCTCACTAACAGCTTCAGACTGAATTTATTTCGCCTGTCTGTTATAAACTCTTGTGTTTCTTGTCAGAAGTGACGGCGTGTGGGCATACGGCGCTGTTAAAGCCTGTTTGGATCACACTTCTTCTCTGCCTGCGATCCAGCCTCTTACATTCTTCCAGAAATGACAAATTCCCTATTATTAGCTGTGAGAACTGCCTCCTCCTGAACTCTTTCACAGCTGAAGCGTTCACAGATCGCCGCTGTCCTTCCTCTGCATGTTGCTGCTGTTCCATCACTGAATTTCTCTGCGTTTGTTGGTTTTTCTGTGGAGGAAGTTGAGGAAACTTGTTTCCCGAGTGTTGCGTGTCGAGGTGTGTGAAGAAGAAGACAAATAAAAGGACAAGTCGTCCTCAGACAGCCCGAACGAGCCGAAGGATCAGAAACACCCTAAATCAGGATAAAGTCTGTTTTCAGGACATCGGTTAGATTAGTTTCCTCACAGCTCCTTAGAGTTGATGTGGAGCCTTTTTATTTAGAAATGTCTCAGAGAAAGAAATCATTCTGACTTCACTGAATATTTTAATTGAAGGTTGATTCTGTGACAGAAGGACAGCTCGTTGCTTTTATCCGTCTTATTGGTGGTTAAAGAGTGCAGAGGACATTTTCTTTGTTTTGTCCTTAAAAGTGTTAAATCCTAATTTAAAGTCACTCTGTTTGGTAAATAGAGACAGAAGGACAGACAGCTTCAGAAGAACAGTCGTCCCATCGGGACTAATAAATCTGTATGCTGCGTCTGTCTGGTTTCTACAAACTGCAGACCGTCCTCTCCTCTGAGGGCCTCAGACTGAACGCAGGGGGCCTCAGACTGAACGCCGGGGGCCTCAGTCTGAACGCTGAGAGCCTCTGAGGGCCTCAGTCTGAACGCCGGGGGCCTCTGAGGGCCTCAGACTGAATGCCGGGGGCCTCTGAGGGCCTCAGACTGAACGCCGGGGGCCTCTGAGGGCCTCAGACT
>NC_051441.1:320938-323683 GCF_001649575.2 Kryptolebias marmoratus | reverse complement strand
GACTGAACGCCGGGGGCCTCTGAGGGCCTCAGACTGAATGCCGGGGGCCTCTGAGGGCCTCAGACTGAACGCCGGGGGCCTCTGAGGGCCTCAGAATGTATGTTTGGATGTTGGATCATTGCGTGTTGCAGAAATGTTGGGTCTCAGAGGCGGGAGGATGGAAATCTGTCTCCTCGTCTTGTGTTGATCTTCGTGTTTCTGCAGTAAAAGCAGGAAACCTCACAGCTCTGCATTAATGGGGCCCCGGGGCCGAGCGCTCATCCATTCAGTGAGTCACAGAGGCCCGGTTCTATTGAGGCTCCGGCTGACACTCAGAGGATGAGCGGCCCCATTAAAGCTGCTGTTAGTCACCACGGCTCCGTGTGCAGCCTGAGATTACAGAAGCAAACGGTTCCTCTGAGTTAGGAGGCTTCCAGCTGCAGTTTTTAACGAGAGCTGGAGACGTTAGCTGCCGTTCAGCTGATTCCAGCTGTTCACAGCTGCGACACGAGGCGGACGCTGCGAACAACCAGAGCTGGAATCATCTCAGTGTTTATAGAGTCTCATCAGAGATGCGTCCAGGTTCTACAGAAATAGTTGTGAAACGTGGGTCTGCGCTCAGCGTACACAAAGCGCTCGGTCATGTGACCTCCTGTATCCGTTCAGTGTGAGGTGTGTTCTGTTGTCTGACGGTTGAACCTGATGTTCCTGGTAACCGCCGGCGTGTCTCCACATGTCGGCGGGTTATCGCTCACATCAGCTGTTTGGAACTCGGTTCCTTCTACCAAAATAAAATCTTCCTGAAATATTAGTCCACCTTCTGGAACAAGCCTGTTAACGAGTTTAATTAAACGTTAGTTCCTGTCTGCCTGGCGTCCCTCGAAGGTTCGACTGGAACAAATCAAACAGACCTTTCAGATCAGATGATTTCATTCAGCTGCAGAGAAAAAACTTTACGACCGGAACCAACAGAACCGCCTGGTTCTGCTGAGCCTTCGTACCGCTGACTGCAGTTCTGACCTGTCCCCCTGTCCTTCTGTCCTCCTTCCTGTCCCTCTGTCCCCCCTCCTGTCCTCCAGGCCCTGGCCATGCCCTCCAATGCTCGGGCGGGGAATCTGAAGGACCCGGACGTGGCAGATCTGTTCTGCAAAGATGATCCAGAGAAGCTGTTTGCAGACCTGCGTGAGATCGGCCACGGCAGCTTCGGAGCCGTGTACTTTGTGAGTAGGACGTCTCCTGTCTCCTGTCTCCTGTCTCCTGTGAGACGGCAGCGGTTGGACGGTGTGTCTCTGATCTGTCAGGTTTAAAGTCGGAGCTGGAGGTAGAATCTGATTCTTACAGATCGTTAAAAGTCACCCAAACCACCATATAACCACACATTTAATTTAATTTAATTTAATTTAATTTAATTTAATTTAATTTAATTTAATTTAATTTAATTTAATTAACTGTGTGAGGAGCCTTAGAACAGGATGAAAAGCTGAGCAGTCAGGAAGACAGAAACCAGGAATGCATATCGCCCGCCACCTTCGTTTGTTGGGACGACTCTCAGCTACTACCACCCTGATCGTTACGTCTCTTTATCTCAATCTTTCAGATGGAAAATATTTTATTCTCCTGAAACTGTTATTTATTTATGCTGTACTTTGTTAAATAAAGTTTTCTTTAAAAACCTTAAAGATGTTGAAGTTTAGGAAGAAGAGAGCAGCACGATGTTGAATTAGAACAGATTTATCTTTATTTCTGAACGCTGCCTGTCTCCCCTGTCCACACGGGGACAGCAAGTTCAGTGTGAAGCGTCTTCTTCACGTCTTGTTTCCTGTTCCCGGTGTACAGCGCCTCATACAGGCCTGGCAGAGTTACTGCAGCGTCTGTGGATGGAAACGCTCCTGAAGCTGCTTTTAGGTGGTTTTAGCCTCAGTGATGACAGCGTGGGCTTGAACAACTCGCCTCATTTGCATTTTGTCATTTACGGAGAGAGTGTGACTGTGAGGAAACGGTGGGAGGACAGCCTGCGAGTCTCCTTTCACCTGTAACATCCTCCTCCGGCTGAGTGGCAGACAAACACCTCCACAGTGTTCCTGCTGAATGTCTGAGTCCTTAAAAGGAGCTGCAGAACCTTCCAGCTGTTCTGTGATCCTTTCAGCCGCTGCCGGGGCTGAGCGTCGTACCTGCTGGGTGTGTGTGTGTGTGGGTGTGTGGGCGGGTGTCACCAAAACGCCTGGTGACCAGCAGACAGATTTTATTAAAACTCAGAGTAATAATCGGACACATTTCTACAACGAATTAACCTTTGAATTCAAGATGGCCGCCTCAGCTGATCGGCATCAGCCAACAGAGAATTGGATAGAACTGTGTCAGTTGCTGTGGTAGTAGCTGAGAGTCATCCCCAACTCGTACCCTGAGAGCGAACTGATGACAGGGCGGCGGGCGATAAGCAAGTTTATAGAAGATTACCACAACTAACCAGGTGACAGGTTACCCTTCAACACAGAGACAAGCAACCAAGCTTCAGGATTACAGGGTAATCTGGGTTACAGGGTAATCTGGATTACAGGGTAATCTGGGTTACAGGATGATCTGGGTTACAGGATGATCTGGGTTACAGGATGATCTGGGTTACAGGGTAATCAGGATTACAGGGTAATCTGGGTTACAGGGTAATCTGGATTACAGGGTAATCTGGATTACAGGGTAATCTGGGTTACAGGGTAATCTGGGTTACAGGGTAATCTGGGTTACAGGATGATCAGGATTACAGGGTAA
>NC_051441.1:314825-319741 GCF_001649575.2 Kryptolebias marmoratus | reverse complement strand
TTACAGGATGATCAGGATTACAGGGTAATCTGGATTACATGGTAATCTGGATTACAGGATGATCTGGGTTACAGGATGATCTGGATTACAGGGTAATCTGGATTACAGGGTAATCTGGATTACAGGATGATCAGGATTACAGGGTAATCTGAATTACAGGGTGATCAGGATTACAGGGTAATCTGGATTACAGGGTAATCTGGATTACAGGATGATCTGGATTACAGGGTAATCTGGATTACAGGATGATCAGGATTACAGGGTAATCTGGGTTACAGGATGATCTGGATTACAGGGTAATCTGGATTACAGGATGATCAGGATTACAGGGTAATCTGGATTACAGGATGATCTGGATTACAGGGTAATCTGAATTACAGGATGATCTGGATTACAGGGTAATCAGGATTACAGGGTAATCTGGATTACAGGGTAATCTGCTTTTAAACTCCTGCACCTTCAGAGCAAACTCCCAAACAAAGACCTTCTTATCACAGCTAATCTGAAACTGCACTGCCAGCTCTCAGACCCTTTCAAAATAAAAGCAGGAGACGATGTCCTCAGATATGTGAGGCGATGGTTGGTAAATAAGAAATAAACTTAGAGTTTTGTGAGGCTGGTTTACCTGAAATCCCCTCCAGGTGTTGGTAGAATTTACAGATCTGCTGCGACACGCCTCCAGGTGAATCTGTTTGCAGACCAGACTGTTTTTTTCCTGGACTACCTCTGGGTGTGTCTGAGTTTAGGAAGTTTATCTTTATTTTATAAAACCTTCAGAGTAACCTGAATATTAAACCCTGGCCTTGGTCTTGCAGGCTCGTGACGTGTGCAGCAATGAGGTGGTGGCCATCAAGAAGATGTCGTACAGCGGGAAGCAGACCAACGAGGTGACGGCGTCCTCACATCCTACCTGTTGACCTGATGAGCTAACGGCTAGTCTGAGCTGGACGGAGACAAAAGATGGCGACCTTCCTAAAACCCCAGTTTCATTCAAATGTTGCTTTAAGTAAACATTCACGGTGTGGCGTTACTTCCAGGCGCTAGCAGCAGCCTGTAGCACTTCCAGGACAAAAAGCAAACCTGTTATCAGTGATGTGAGAGTTCAAAGCCGGACTCATCGTTAATGAGTTTAAACCTTCTGAAGTTCCTGTTGATGGGGCCCCTGGTCTCCTGGACCCCAGAGCCCCCGAGCCCCTGGACTCCTGAGTCCATGGGCCCTGGGCCTCTGAGCCCCTGGACCCCTGGGCTCCTGGACCCTTGGGCCCCTGGACTCCTGAGTCCATGGGCCCCTGGGCTCTTGGACCCCTGGGCTCTTGGACCCTTGGGCCCCTCGGCTCCTGGGCCTCTGAGCCCCTGGTCCCCTGGGCTCTTGGACCCCTGGGCTCCTGGACCCCTGGGCTCTTGGACCCTTGGGCCCCTCGGCTCCTGGGCCTCTGAGCCCCTGGTCCCCTGGGCTCTTGGACCCCTGGGCCCCTGGGCCTCTGAGCCCCTGGTCCCTTGGGCTCTTGGACCTTTGGGCCCCTGGGCTCTTGGACCCCTGGGCTCTTGGACCCCTGGGCCCCTCGGCTCCTGGACCCCTGGGCTCTTGGACCCCTGGACCCCTGGGTTTCTGGACCCCTGGGCCCCTGGGCTCTTGGACCCCTGGGCTCCTGGTCCCCTGGGCTCTTGGACACCTGGGCTCCTGGGCCCCTGGTCCCCTGGGCTCTTGGACCCCTGGGCTCCTGGACCCCTGGGTTTCTGGACCCCTGGGTTTCTGGACCCCTGGGCCCCTGGGCTCTTGGACCCCTGGGCCCCTGGGCTCTTGGACCCCTGGGCTCCTGGGCCCCTGGTCCCCTGGGCTCTTGGACCCCTGGGCTCCTGGACCCCTGGGTTTCTGGACCCCTGGGCCCCTGGGCTCTTGGACCCCTGGGCCCCTGGGCCCCTCGGCCCCTGGACCCCTGGGCTCTTGGACCCCTGGACCCCTGGGCCCCTGGCTTTAATGGCTGCAGGTTGTTTAAATAAAGCCGTTAACATGAAGCCAGCAGTGACCCTCTGCTCAGACTAGCCATTAGCTCGTCAGTCTGTCCCTACAGAACGTAGACGGCGGTGTTTCTCAGCTTCCTGTCTGGCGGCGGCCTCAGTGTTTGCTCTCGTGTGCAGAAATGGCAGGACATCATTAAAGAGGTGAAGTTCCTGCAGAAACTCGGACACCCCAACACCATAGAGTACCGCGGCTGTTACCTGAAGGAACACACAGCATGGGTACGTCCTGTTTCCTGTTGGAGATAGTTTGTACGACTTTACATCTGTAGCTGCAAAGAAATCTGCTTATTAAACGGAGCCTCGGCTCGGGTCCTCCTCCGCTGACGGCATCTGTCCGTCTTCTTTGTCCCTCAGCTGGTGATGGAGTACTGCCTCGGCTCGGCTTCGGACCTCCTCGAAGGTTCGTCCAGCTTCACCTCCGTGTTCACCCTTCAGTGTCTCCTTGGCTCCTCTGACTCTGGGTTTCTGTTTTCTCCTCTCAGTTCACAAGAAGCCCCTCCAGGAGATGGAAATAGCTGCTATCACCCACGGAGCTCTGCAGGGATTAGCATACCTTCACTCTCACAACATGATCCACAGGTGAAGTCTGCGTCCTGACCTTTAGTACAGAGCAGCAGCAGGTTCCAGCAGGTTCCAGCAGCTCCCACAATAATCATTACCAGTTCTCCTGGGAGCAGCTTTAATTCACGTCTTCTGTTTCCGGTTGAATCAAACACATTCATGAACACGGCTCCCAGGTCCCACCCACATCGTCCTTCAGGAGTTCAGCTCTGGGATCTGATCCTGGGGCCAGTCTGAGACCAGTCTGAGACCAGAGACTAGTCTGGGACCAGTCTGAGACCAGTCTGGGACCAGTCTGAGACCAGTCTGAGACCAGTCTGGGACCAGTTTGAGACCAGTCTGGGAACATCTGTTGCACAAATGTTTTAAACATGTTCAACCTTCAAGCAGCAGGAAGGTTTCTCTGGTCCCCGTGTTGGTGTGGAGCGTCTCGTTCAGGTCCTGATGGGTCCTGGCAGGTCCTGGCAGGTCCTGACGGGTCCTGGCAGGTCAATCAGCTGTCTTCCTTCCAGCAGGGTGGATGTTTGGATCAGGTGTTGGGAGGAGCGGTGCGGACGCCTCCTGACTCGGGTGTTTCTGTCCTCTGCAGGGATGTGAAAGCAGGAAACATCTTGCTGACGGAGCCCGGTCAGGTCAAGCTGGGGGACTTCGGCTCAGCATCCATCGTGTCTCCGGCCAACTCCTTCGTGGGGACGCCCTACTGGTGAGCTGACACTTCTGCAAACATGGCTGCCGGTGCAGTCGGACCGTTTGAACACACGGTGATGATCCGCAGCATCACTCAGGTCTCTGTCGACGGTTTGAGCAGTAGACAAGAAGAAGAAAGGATTCTCAGCAGGAATTAGACTCACGCAGGATTTTATTGGTTTCCCTGTTTTCTCTTTGACATCATTTTAAATCTGGGGGGGCTGCTGGGGTCCAGGAGGAACCACCACGGTGCGGTAGTAGCTGAGAGTCATTCACATCACAGACTCTGAGGGCTGACAGGGCGGCGGGCGGGTGATATGCATTCCTCATTAACGCATTCCTTTAATTTCCCCGTGTCTCCAGGATGGCTCCGGAGGTGATCCTGGCCATGGATGAGGGTCAGTACGACGGGAAGGTGGACGTCTGGTCTCTGGGCATCACCTGCATCGAGCTGGGTACGACCTGCCGACTCATTTCTCTGTGGGGGGGGCATCTGTGTCCTTAAACGTCTCTGGTCTCTGCTTGTCCCCCAGCTGAGAGGAAGCCCCCGCTGTTCAACATGAATGCTATGAGTGCCTTATACCAGATCGCCCAGAACGAAAGTCCTGTCCTGCAGTCCAATCACTGGTGAGGCCCCGCCCCCTCACCTGCAGATTCAAGCTCCCATTGGTTCCCTGACAGACAAGATCCGCCTCAGGAGTCACTGAAGAAATCAGGAAAGGTTGGATCTGACACGGGGACAGACACGAGACATTCAGGAGACATCCAGGAGACATTCTGGAGACATTCAGGAGACATTCTGGAGACATTCTGGAGACATTCGGAGACATTCTGGAGACATTTAGGAAGCATTCTGGAAACATTTAGGAGACATTCAGGAGACATACTGGAGACATACTGGAGACATACTGGAGACATTTAGGAGACATTCTGGAGACATTCAGGAGACATTCAGGAGACATTTAGGATACATCAGGAGACTTTCAGGAGACATTCTGGAGACTTTCAGGAGACATTCTGGAGACATTTAGGAGACATTTAGAAGACATTTAGGAAACATTCAGGAGACATTCTGGAGACATTTAGGAAACATTCAGGAGACATTCTGGAGACATTTAGGAGACATTTAGGAGACATTCAGGAGAGATTCTGGAGACATTTAGGAAAAATTCTGGAGACATTTAGGAGACCTTCTGGAGACCCTGTCCACCAGCCTTTATTCCGTCTGTCTGTGTTTCAGGTCCGACTCGTTCCGCAGCTTCGTGGACTCGTGTCTGCAGAAGATTCCTCAGGACCGTCCCACGTCGGACGTGCTGCTGAACGTGAGCGCTCCACACCTCAGATTTCCTCGGTCGGGTTCTTCTCCTCGCCGTTCTCACCTGTCGTCTCCTCCCCCTCCTGCAGCATCGCTTCCTGTGCCGCGAGCGCCCACAGACCGTCATCATGGACCTGATCGCACGAACCAAGGACGCCGTGAGGGAGCTGGACAACCTGCAGTACCGCAAGATGAAGAAGATTCTGTTCCAGGAAACCCAGCAGAACGGGCCCGTGACCGAGGGAGGGGAAGACGAAGAGGTGAGGAAGATGATGATGTTTTCAGAGGAAGCCTCAGAGCTCCAGCTTTGTCTACGCGGACATCAGAAGGC
>NC_051441.1:309558-314725 GCF_001649575.2 Kryptolebias marmoratus | reverse complement strand
TAACAGCAGGCTAACGTAAAGCTAACAGCAGGCTAACATTACGCTACCATGGCGCTAACAGATGGTGGCATGTTGGTGTTTTGGCCGTTTCCCTGCAGATCCGGTTGGATGAGACCCAGGAGACGGAGTATCAGGTTCTGCACATGCAGCTGCAGCAGGAGCTGGAGCTGCTCAACGCCTACCAGAGCAAGATCAAGATCCACACGGACACGCAGCACGAGCGCGAGGTGAAGGAGCTGGAGCAGAGGGTGTCCATCCGCCGAGCGCTGCTGGAGCAGAGGGTACGAGAACCTCAGCTTGTTGTTTGACACCGAGAACCTTCCTGTCGCTGACGGTTGGTGTGTTTGTCTCCATCAGATCGAGGAGGAGATGCTCTCCGTTCAGACGGAACGCTCCGAGCGGATCCGGACCCTCCTGGAGCGCCAGGCTCACGAGATCGAGGCGTTCGACTCGGAGAGCATGCGTCTGGGCTTCAGCAACATGGCGCTGACCGGGATCTCGGCCGAGGCCTACAACCAGGGCTACCCGACCCCCAGCCCCTCCTCCGGCACCGGCGGGTGGCCGTCGCGGCCCGTCCCGCGCTCCGGCAGCCACTGGAGCCACAGCGTGCAGAATTCTGTGGCCACGCCCTCCTGGCGCAGTCAGAACCACAGCGGGGGGGGTTTCGGCCGGGCCGAGTCGGTGGTGTCGAGCCACGGCGAGCTGCCGAAGAGCGGCAGGGTTCACGCCGTCTCCTCCTCCTCCTCCCACCTGCAGCAGCACTACCAGCACCATCAGAGCACGCCGCAGCTGTACCGCGACGAGCGCGACCCCCGGGAGCGGGAGCGCGCCCGGGAGTGGGTGGGAGGGGGGGGGCACTACTCCCATCACGCCCAGGGCCTCCACCACCTCTCCTCCCACTCCTCCTCCCAGTCCCTGGCTCTCCTGGCCCCCCCATCGCAGCCCCCTCCCATCTCCCTGTCCTCCTCCTCCCCGCCCTCCTCCGCCTCCTCCTCCTCACAGGGGGGCTACGGAGGCGGGGGCCTGAGTCTGAGCGTCAGGGGCCCCGGCCTGATGGCCCTCAGGAACAGCCCCCAGCCGCTGAGGAGGACGGCGTCCGGGGGCCCGGGGGGAGGCGGGGGGAGCGACGGGGGCCTCAGCCGGAGCACGTCAGTCACCTCCCACATCTCCAACGGATCTCACCTGTCCTACTCCTGAGACGGGACTGGGCCCAGAACTGGGGGGGGGGAGCTCCTCTTCAGCTTCTCTTCAGCTCCCCTTCAGCTCCTCTTCGGCTGCTCTTCGGCTCCCCTTCAGCTCCTCTTCAGCTGCTCTTCAGCTCCTCTTCGGCTCCTCTTCGGCTGCTCTTCAGCTGCTCTTCAGCTGCTCTTCAGCTCCTCTTCGGCTGCTCTTCGTCCTCCGAGCCTCTGAGGCGAGTCTTAAACTCCCCCAGCGGAGGATGAAGAGGAGGATGAAACCTGTAGATAACGGTTCTGTTTGTAAAATAAAACCACTGCCACCTTCGGTTCTGCCCCCCCTGAAGGAAGGTTCTGCAGATTGTTTCTGACCGCAGAGAACCGCAGGAACGTTTAAACTCGTTTCTTGTTCCTGAACAGAAAACTTAAGTTAATGTTTAGTTTTTATTCTCTGATTCGATAAAGAACGTTCGGCCCGTTTTTTATTTAAGTTTTAAATCTGGATTTGAAGTTTTTTCTGTAATTTTTTAACCAAAGATTTTAAAGAACTTAAAGACGAGAACAAACTTTTCTTTGAAGCAGTTAAATTTATTTCCTCTCTAACCTTAAACTTTGATTCTGAAGATTTGTCTGAAAATGTCAAATAAAACCCGTCTGAGTTTTATTGTGGAAACAATCTGCGAGCTTCCCTCCAGCCGTGCGCCTGTCCGTGACCTTTGACCCCTCAGCTCGTCTGTGTGCATTAAGGACTACATTTCAGTGCATGGAGCTCGTGTACAGACCACATTTGTAAGAATAAAAACATGCACACTACCTATTTATATATAGATGCATATAGATGTAATTTACCTGGAGGTCGTCGTGGAAGAAGCACTAACTTTAAGACTCCTAAAGGAAAATAAGGATTATTTTGTCACGTGACTTAAGCCAATTTGTACTAGATGCAGACAAAAAGATGCCATCGTTGTTATTATTATTATTATTCTTACTGCTGCAGGTGGAATATTTATGTTCTTATGCTACTTTTTAAGATGTTTTTGCCAATTTTGACCACTAGGTGGAGATAAGAGCAGCGTTACTGTGATAGAGCTATAAAATCTAGATGGACTACATTTCCCAGCATTCCCTCCCAGGTGAGCGTTCTGGACGAGTTCTTGGTTTGGAGCCAGTATTAAACTGAGGAGATGAGCTGAGATTTTAGAAGATTTGTGCCAAGAAAAACAAAACGATCTGTTGGATTTGGATCAGAACCAGAACCGAGTTAAAATTACAGAACATTTTATTTCTCCTGAAGTTTGACGTTTATCTGTTTGTGACAAAATATTAAATCTAAAAACATTTAAAACGCAGATGTATCATTTATAATTAGAGACGAGTTAAACTCAAAGTGTTTTTAACCTGAATAAATGAATCCTTTTAAAATTGTTCAATTAAGTTAAAGGTGAAAAATAAAAAGATAAAGATAAACTCTGTTTTTGACTCGGTTCAGCGTCTGATTCTTTGGTTCTGACTGACGGCTGATGATTTTTGCACAATCCAATGGGTAGAACCTCAGCGGGGCGCCGTCCGGGCCGCGGGGTGCCGTCTCCAGTCACGTCTACCTCATTTGCACTGAGAGGACAGGAATGTTGGTCGGATTTTAGAGGAAAAACAAACTAAATGTTTTCTTTTGTTTTGTGCAAATGTTGAGGCGGAACGATGTCCCTGCAGGACGTGTTGGACGTAAAGAGACACTCGGGGACGGAGACGCTGCTGGCCATCGTTGGACACTGACTCTGTTTATTCTCCCAACTTGAGTTTGTTTTGAAAAGTTCATTCCTGAAGACAAACAGCTGCAGTTTTCTTTCTGCTCTGAAGTCCTGTTGAAAGATTAGAAATGTCCCTTTAATCCAGATCTAGCAGTAATTAATAATTAACTCGTTAATTGGACGACTGCTGCTGGGTGTTTCCAAATCTTTTCAAAGCTTCTGTTCTCCTGTTGCTGTTCGGATCGAAGCACTTTAGACGTCAGGAAATAATAAAGAATAAAGGATAAATCCTGGAACGGCACTAAAGGTTTGATTTTAAGAAGAGGCTTATTTTAAAGTTTGATTTCTCAGCATCTGTCAAACTGCTGGATTTAACCATATAAACTGCAGAGTTAGGATAAAAGCGTTTTCTGATTGTTGATGTTTGTGGCCAGCAGGCGTTGGAGGAGGAGGAGATGGATGGATGAAGGAGTTTCAGATGTTCAGTGAAAGTTGTTTGAAGAAATGTTGGAGTTGTACAGAAACTTAAAAATACTTTCGGGGAAATAAAAGAACAAAAAACTGTAGAGTCTGAGTTTGTTTTTAGTGTTTGAGATTTTAGCTCTTAGTTACTAAAATACAGCTAGAAGTATTTGCTCCTTTCTGTCTTGAAATAAATAAAAATAATTGAACGTTTGAGTTTCAAGTCGGCTGCAGCCTGGTTAAGGGTCCGCTCCTTGCCGGTCCGCCGGCGCTTGACCCGGTTAACCGTGATGATGAGTGACAACTTTCTGAGGTTTATCACCGTCGCTCGTGTTTTAAAATATAATTTAACTTGTTGTTCAGATTGTGGTTAAAGGCTAATAGACCGGGGGTTTGTTCTGTCTCACAGTCGAAGTTAAACTCCGCCCACTCGGGTCGCCGCTTCGTTGGCCGGAGGATAAATGAAGTGAGCCCAGTCACATCAGAAGCGCCGTTCATACTGCTTTTATTCTGAAAGCGCTCGCCGGATGTACTCAGTCACCTCTGAAGTCGTCGTTTCGACCCGAACCGAACCGGATCTGTCGGTCTCCTGCGGAGGTTCGCCCCGTTCCACCGGGGAGCTAACGTGAAAACACGCCGGGTTCGGAGCAGAAAACGCCGCAGACTTCCAGAATCATGGCGGAGGAGAATATTTTCCTCTTCGTTCCCAATTTAATCGGTGAGTTTCCTGTTTGCTAGCTTAGCATTAGCAGCGGTGACGTTTCCGGTCACACCAAACTCCGTTCAAAAAATGTCAAATTAAGATGTGATCATGTCGGCCTGAGTTATTCCAGCACATCAGCAGACTTTATTCCTCCAGATGTTGGAGCAGGTAGAGCCTCAAACACACCTGTACAGGTAGTTTATTAAAATAAAAACTAGTTACTAGTCACTAACCAGTTACTGCATAACTAAAGATGAATTAAATTTTTTTTTTTTATTTAAGTTCTGCTGTGGAAAAGAAAAAATTATAAAAACATCCTATTTCATTTGTATTTTAATATCTTTGTTTTAATTTTTTATGCATTTGATTCTGTTTAATTACAGATAAAATATAGATTTATACATTTCAGATTCAAAGAGAACCTGTCTGTCAAGCTGTTTTTATATTTCTATGTAGTTTATTATTTATTTTGCTTTTTTAAATTTCTTCTGTTCATAGAGAAACAGGACAGTGCAGAAAATAAAATAAAAAATTCACACAATTTAATTAAAAGTCATTAAAACCTAAAACTAATCAGCTTCCTGTTTGCTGTTTCCTGTCAGAGTTTCAGGTGACTGTCACACCTGTCTGCAGGTGGTTCTGATCCTCAGGTTCTGGTTCTGTGTTCCCCAGGTTACGCCCGGGTTCTGCTGGCTCTGGTGTCGTTCTACCTGATGCCGTGCTGCCCGTGGCCCGCCGTGTTCTGCTACCTGCTCAGCGCTCTGCTGGACGCCTTCGATGGTCACGCGGCCCGAGCGCTCAATCAGGGTCGGTACCTGAAGCTCCTGAATGTTCTGTGGAGAACGTTCCTTGTTCTTAAGTTTCAGGGTTCCTGTTTCTTTTTACCAGAACCTTCAGAGTTCTGGAGTTTGTTCCTGTATGAACAGCAGGGCGCTGCGTTCCCTCGGCGCCGCCTGACGGGCGCAGCGTTCCCTCGGCGCCGCCTGAGGGGCGCAGCCTGACAGGCGCAGCATTCCCTCGGCGCAGCCTGACGGGCGCAGCATTCCCTCGGCGCAGCCTGACGGGCGCAGCGTTCCCTC
>NC_051441.1:302858-308361 GCF_001649575.2 Kryptolebias marmoratus | reverse complement strand
ACGGGCGCAGCGTTCCCTCTGCATCGCCTGACGGGCGCAGCGTTCCCTCTGCATCGCCTGACGGGCGCAGCGTTCCCTCTGCATCGCCTGACGGGCGCAGCGTTCCCTCTGCATCGCCTGACGGGCGCAGCGTTCCCTCTGCATCGCCTGACGGGTGCAGCGTTTCCTCTGCAATGCCTGACAGGCCGCTGACTCTGTTCTCTTGCAGCCACAAAGTTCGGAGCCATGATGGACATGCTGACGGACCGCTGTGCCACCATGTGTCTGCTGGTCAACCTGTCTCTGCTCTACCCGTCCTACACCTTCCTGTTCCAGCTCAGCATGTGTCTGGACATCGCCAGCCACTGGCTGCACCTGCACAGGTTTTCTAAGACGTGTGAAACTGTGAGGATGTTTTGTGTTGGTGTGTCTCACTCCCTGACCTGAGCTGCTGACTCGTCTTCCTCAGCTCCACCATCAAAGGATCGGCGAGTCACAAAACCATCGACCTGTCAGGGAACGCCGTCCTGCGGCTCTACTACACCTCCAAGGTCTGAGTAGCACCTGCACTTCTGCAGTTTAATGTGTTTGTGTGAGGAGAAACTGAGCGTGTTCTTCTGCAGCCGGTTCTGTTTGTGATGTGCGCCGGGAACGAGCTGTTCTTCTGTCTGCTCTACGTTCTCCACCACATCGATAACCCTGCTGGTGAGTTTGTCTCTAACCCTAACCAGAGAAGGGACAAAAAGAAGCAGCTCTGAGCCTAAAATGTCCGTTTGGAGATAAAAACAGGAGTTTTTGTTGCAGCTTGGCTCTTCGGCCTGCTGGGAATCTGTGGGATCATCTGCCTGCTGAAGTCCGCCATCAGCGTCCTGCACCTCGTCACCGCCTCGCAGAACATGGCCGCCATGGACGCCGCCGAGCGCTCGGATGGCACGAAGAGGCACTGAGGAGGAGGAGGAGGAGGAGGAGGGCGGCGGCGCTACGACGGTTTGATTTATTGGTGTTTGTGAGCAAATATCACAAAAAAGTTTGAGTTTGTTTTTATTTCACACAGAAACAAATATAGTTTTATTGTTTGTACTTAAGATGACGTCATGACAGCAGCTCCTCATTCCTTAAACTTATAAATGTAAAAAAACAAAACAAAAAACAAACGTTAAACTTGTTTTAGATCCTAACTCAGTTTTCACCCAACATGGAGGGCAGGACCGACTCCGACCACCAGGAGGAGCTGTTCCCCCGGATTACTGACATTATTATTAACAGGTATTATTAACATGTACCTTCTCTGAGGTACTTTCTGACTGCTCCTCGGTGCAGAAGTCTTCATCCTGTCCCGGATTCTGGTGGTGGTTCTGGATCTGGAGTTCTCCGGGTTTGTTTCCTCTCGGCTGCTGATTATTTGAACAGTTTGGGTTTAATGTTCCTTCTTTTTCTTTCACTGAGATGAATCTGTTTTATAAAAGCTGTTTTTGTTGAGGTAGGAGTACCTCACGCCGAGTATTAATGCTGTCTGTGGTGGAAACTGAATGTATTAAATTAAAATGTTTGTATTTTATCAACATTCTAGCCAAGTTTAAAGTTTTTGGAGATATGTTGTAATTTAAGTATCTTGTGTTTGTTTTATGGTTTTAAATTTACTGTAAAAGTAAAATAAAAGTCAGAAACGAGAGTTTATTTTGTGTTTTAATGAGTTCTTTGGTGTCAAGGTTAAGTTGGTTCTGAGTGTAAAACTAATTTATTAGATATAAAAATAGTTTTTTTTTAAATTACCACTGAATATATACATGTTTGTAATAGATTATGGAAATAAGTTGTTGCTGTAAACAAAACCAACAAACAGGAAAATCTAAAATTACAGAATCTTTAAAAGGAGTTTGGTGAGCAAGGCTTTGGTTTCAGTATTTTAATAAAAATGTCAACATTTTATTGAATTAAAACCAGTTTTTATTGTTTTATGCAGGACGTATTTATGTGCATTTTAAATTAAAAAGTTAAAAAGTTTCTGTTCATTACCTGACGACGAGAAACAAGAGGATCTAAAATAAGTAACATTTTGAACGGAGTTTGGCGACAATGGCTTCGGTTTCTGCATTCATTTAGCAGAAAATGTTAACATTTTATGAAATTTATTAGCTGTATAAAATATATATTTTATGAAGGCCGAGTGAATGTATGTTTTCTATGGAACATAGTAAAAATCGTTAATGTCGCATTAATGTCGCCGATGAACAAAAACACCTGAAATGAGGATATCTTGAACGGAGTTTGGTGCGCAGCGCTGTCGGAGACGGACGTCATGTTGGATCCAGCTGTTGCACTTGCGCGAATCGTTACCTTTAAGATGCTCGTGGGATAAAGCCTCATTTTATCTAAACCCGACTCCATTTTAGCCAAGAGTTCGGAGAACACGGTCCGGACCGTTCGGTCGTGTGCATTTCTAGCAAACAGTGGTGGATATTTCATTTTTTGGCGTGGAGGGATTAAGGGGCGCGCGGATTCAGTAAATGTCGGATAAAATTATTTGTCGGCCTACGGAGGAGCGGCTGCGCGGCACGAGGCGGGGTCCGCGCGGGGGGTGCGCGAGCCAAACCCTTTCCCTTTAAAGCGGAGCGGGACAGAGGGGGTGAAGAGGAGATAAAAAAAGAAAAGGAAGAAAGACAGAGTGGGAGGGAGGGCGACACGGAGCGGGATTAAAAAAAAAAAAACAGAAAGATGTCATCCTCCAGAAGGAAACACCGAGGCGGAGCCACGCACCGCGGCCGACCGGGGGCTCTCTAGAGAGGGGAGGAGCTGTACGCAACGCCGAGGCTTGGATCCCGCTGCTGCGGCCTTTCCGGACCAACGAGCAGAAATGATCCGTAAAGAGACCTGAGCACGACTGGCACGTTCCGACTGCTCATCCGCATACAAATAACTCATATTTTGCATGCAATTCACTAATTTTTATTCCAGTAGACATAAGCAAACAATTTTAAAATACACCATAAAGCCATCATGACACCAACCATTTTGTCGCATTTAGAAAAACACGTCGTCATCAGTCATTTCTGCGCCAAGAAGGGCTTCATTTAGGCGACACATCGTCCGGTGGCAGCCTCTACCAGCCGGGGCAGGTAGCCGCCGGGAGCCGCCGGGCCTCGGGCCGCCGCCGGGGCGTTTGTCCCCGGGCTCCGGGCTCCGGGCTCCGGGCTCCGGGCCCCGGGCCCTCCTCCTCCTCCTCCTCCTCCCTCCCTCCTCGGTCCCAGGCGGGTGTTTGTCGGCCCCCCCGCATCATGGACACCTCCTGGAGTAATTTCCTCTTTCAGGTAGGAGCTGGTTGGGGTTTGAGGGAGGGGGGGCTCTGAGAGGTCACGGAGGGGTCAGGATGAAGCTTTATTTTTATTCTTTATTTTGTCTTTAAGGCCAGAGGAACAAGCGAACAGCCATGGTTGTAGTCTTTGTGCAGTTCTGGGGTTTAGTTTCCTGTCAGACCGGATCTTTGGAGGTTTTATGGTTTCAACTGAAAACTAAATCCTCCAGATTACAGGGGGTCTGGAGTCCTGCGGGTCCAAGACCTCCTCCAGATTACAGGGGGTCTGGAGACCTGCGGGTCCAGGACCTCCTCCAGATTACAGGGGGTCTGGAGACCTGCGGGTCCAGGACCTCCTCCAGATTACAGGGGGTCTGGAGACCTGCGGGTCCAGGACCTCCTCCAGATTACAGGGGGTCTGGAGACCTGCGGGTCCAGGACCTCCTCCAGATTACAGGGGGTCTGGAGACCTGCGGGTCCAGGACCTCCTCCAGATTACAGGGGGTCTGGAGTCCTGCGGGTCCAAGACCTCCTCCAGATTACAGGGGGTCTGGAGACCTGCGGGTCCAGGACCTCCTCCAGATTGAGGACTTTTTCTGTCCGGTTGTAGGTTTAGGCTGAACCTGTCTTCTGGGCTGGATTCTTCCAGGACGAACAGTTTGTCTCGTTTCCAGCAGGAGGTTCAGAGGTTTGGTTGTTTTAACCCTTCGTGGTTCCTCGGAGCGTCGGCCATCTTTCCGCTCTGCGCTCCAGCCTCACTCTTTCTGTAGCCTGCAGTAAAGTCCAGATGTTTCTGCAGACGGCGCCGGCTCAGACCCAACCCGAGACGCCGCTCCAGTCCGAGCTGCTTCCCGAGCTGACGGGCGCGGCTCAGAGTCCTCCGGCGGAGCACATCGGGGCGCCGCCGTCCACCGTGGACACCGCCGCCCTGAGCGAGGAGCCGCTGCCCGGTGAGGACAGATGTGTGGTTAAAGCAAGTCTTCATGTTGGACAAATATTAGATTTAACAGTTTGTTTTTCAGCAAGTTAGTCAAACGCTTTCATTTTATAAATAATGTTTTTTAGTTTATTTGTAAAATATTTGGTTTTAGAAGTAGCTTCAGAAGGATAACTGAAGCATCCTTCAGCTGTCAAACGCTCATGTGATCACAGAAGGACGGATGACGTCATGAAACCAGCCGTTTGTGGCGTCCTCTCGTGGAAACGCCGCCTACCGCCTCCATGTTTCCGTTTTTATGTTGATGTTTGAACTTTTCCTCTCTCGGAACAACCGGGTCGAGATGAGCCTGAAAACGTTGAATGTGTCTAAAATGTGTCTTCATCGTCTCTCTGTCCATCAGTTAAGCCCCTCCCCAAACTGAACCGGCCCGCCCACATCTGCGCCACCTGCAACAAGGAGTTCAAGAACAGCTACAACCTGCGGCGGCACCAGTCCGTCCACACGGGCATCAAGATGAAGGACCGGGCGGCGCGGGACAAGGAGGACGGAACCAAGGGGGGACGGCTGGAGAAGCAGACCATCCCTCTGTCCCTCCTCCAGCTCACCCTGCCCTCTCAGGCTCCGCCTCCCGTCGCCCCGGAGACCCTCCCCCAGCCCATCCAGCTCACCAACCAGGAGGGCCAGCCCATCTCCGTGTCCATCGCCCCGGCGACGGTCACCCTGGCTGCGCCGCCGCAGCCCATCCAGGCAGCCGTCGTGGTCGTCGGTTCTGTGGAGCAGGTGGGTTTGACAGGAGAACTGGTTCTGAGGTTCTGAGGTTCTGTTGCAGGACGTTTTATTTGTCCTTTCAGTCGTGGGAAGGTTTCAGGTTTGTGTTCTCCCGCCCACACAGAACCCCCTCCCCGTCCCCAGCACCAACCAGGTGAGGAAGAACCACGCCTGCGAGGCGTGCGGGAAGGCCTTCAGAGACGTGTACCACCTGAACCGCCACCGGCTGTCGCACTCCGACGAGAAGCCATACTCCTGCCACATCTGCCAGCAGCGCTTCAAGAGGAAAGACCGGATGAGTTACCACGTGCGCTCGCACCAAGGCGGCGTGGAGAAGCCGTACATCTGCCCGCACTGCGCCAAGGCCTTCTCCAGGTTAAAGCCCGGTCCATGGCCCCGCCCCCGCCGCCGCTCCTGGTTCCTGGTGACCTCAGCTCATTTCTGCTGTCCTCTCGTTTCAGGCCGGATCACCTCAACAGTCACGTCCGGCAGGTGCACTCCACCGAGAGGCCGTTCAAATGCAC
>NC_051441.1:299438-302758 GCF_001649575.2 Kryptolebias marmoratus | reverse complement strand
CAGAAAGTGGCGGGTGATATGCATTCCTTCAAAGAACGACTGAACTTTTGTAAATTAAAAAGCTTCAGTTTGTTTTTATTTTAATGGATCTTTTTTCTGAAGAAGCGTCTCTGACTGTCAGAAAACGTCCCTGAGGACTTCCTGCACCTGACAGCAGGACGGAGATTTAAAGTTGGACTTCTGTCGTTTTAGAGTTGATCAATAATGCAGCTTTCTGTCTGTGTCCTGAGAGGCTGAATAACGAGGGGAAAGGAACCAGCCGGAGCTCTGTCAGCGGGGAACGCTGCAGGCCATCTTGGATTTATGGCTTCTTTTTGTTTGGAGACGTCCTTGTTTTAAAGACGAGGACAGTTTATTCTTTTTTCTGCAGCTGACGTTTGACGGCTCGGAGAATACAAACGAGCTCGCAGGCAGACAGGTTAGTTTCTCTGTGATCAGTGAAGCTTCGTCGTTTGTTTTAGGGTTAATAAAACCAAAAACAACTAAAACTTCCAACAACAGCAGGATTAACGTCATCAGACGGATTTCTCATAGAAAATCTTTTGATGCTGTTTTATCTCAGATCAGTTAGTTTAAATAGGTTATAAATATCAATGAAATAAACATAAAACATAAATCAAACATCCAGGGAGAAATCTAACGTTAACATGAGATTACCTCAGATTACCCCAGATTATCTCAGATTACCGGAGCTCAGAGTTTAACGTCCTGCTGATGGTCAAACAGGGTCCACAGAACCAGAACCAGAACGGGGCCAGACTGTCGTCTTCCTGCCACCCTGCAGGGAGCACGCCGGTTCTGGTTCCACCTCGTTTAAACTAACGGGTCAGAACCAGTTCCAGCTCGGTCAGGTCTGAGGTTCCTGCTCTGTAGAGGGAAGTTTCTCTTTCCGACTTTGATTATTTCAGGTAAACGGAGCAGGACGGGTTCATCCCTCCGGGTTCAGACGTGTGTATAAATAAAAAATAAGGATTTTACGTCTGAAAGTTCTGGTTTGTTTTCTGAGCTGCAGAGTAAAACTAGCTGATGATTAATTATTAACATGGCTTCATTAGTGATCCCACTCGTCCTGCAGAGATGCTTCAGGCTCTCAGACTCCACTTTAATTAAAGTTGTTTCCTCAGAGCTGAACGAGATGCAAATATGGCTCTCCGGGTCAAGCTGCTGGCCTTTGATTTGATACGATGAAGGTTCAGCTCAACTCGAGCTGATTAAAAGCAGAAAGATCCAACATCAGGCAGAGACGGGCAGCAGCCTGGGGCCCTCAGATACCAGGGGTCCCGTAAAATACGGGACAAACTTCGGATGCTCGTTTCTTTGTCAACTTTTTATTTAAAGAAACGGCAGATTTTAATCTCAAACTAGAGAAGATTTAAAAACACAGTGTGCTGCTGAAATCAGCCGAAATCTGCTGAAATCAGCAGAAATCAGCTGAAATCAGACGAAATCAGCTAATCCAGCTGAAATCAGCCGAAATCACATTAGACAGGGGTAGATGGAGGATGACCCGCTCTGGAGACCCCTGAAGATAAAACATCTGAAAGAAGAAGTTAATATCTGGACCCTCACTCAGTGTTTTCTGACCCAGAGTGGGACCTGGAGCCGTGCTTTGGGAACCAGTATATAATTGAGTGTATCAGCTGAAACCTTCTGCTGTCAGGACAGCTGCTTGTCCTCCTCAGATACCTGAAGCCCGACTTCCAGAAGAAATCCAAACACAAAACATCAGTGATGAAGAAGACCCTGAACCCGGAGTTTAACGAGGTGAGACGCTCCTCCTCTCCTCAGCTCCTCTTCTCTTCACCTCCTCATCTTCTCAGCTCCTCTCCTCCTCTCCTCCTCACCTCCTCTCCTCCTCACCTCCTCTCCTCTCCTCCTCTCCTCCTCTCCTCCTCATCGAGTCATGGACCCCCTGTGGGTCATCCAGGTCCTCCTGAGCCTCGACAGCTTTCTGATGAAGATGTTTGTTAGAGCAGCTGAAGCTTTAATTAATTCATTAATGTTTAATTAAACTGAAAGGATTAAAAAGCTGCAGGTTTACAGGAAATCGTCTCATAAAGAATAAATCTGTCTGTTGAAGATGAAAACTTATTAATCCTGTTTAAACCAGAGGAACAGATAGAAGAAGCTGAAACTGAGCAGGATCAGCTAAAAGCTAAAAGCAGGCTAATAAAACAGCTGAAGCAGGGGTTAAAGAGAAGGAAGGAATTAAAGTTCTCCACGTGTTTCCATTTGAAACATATTTGTGACCGAAGTTAAATCTTCTGAAAAGTATAAAAGTTCCCAGCAGCCGAAGATTTTGCTGTAAGAACGCCTGAAATAAAGTCTGCAGCAGGAGACAGATGGAGACAGATGGAGACAGAGAAGAAGCTGCTGACTCAGCGATCAGAACATTAACAGAACCAATAAGACCATCCTGAGGTTCTCGTATTTCTCTGTTGGCTGCAGGAGTTTTTCTATGAGATGTCTCTGCCCGAGCTGACCAAGAAGACCCTGGAGGTGACGGTGTGGGACTACGACCTGGGACGCTCCAACGACTTCATCGGTGAGACGGATCGTCCCCCTGAACGTGTCTGTCTTCTTTAAGGTTTGACCGAGACTTGAGTCTGGTTGGTAAGAACTATTCAGCTCAGAGACGCCGCTGGACGGAACGGAGACGCTGAAGACGATGGTAGACACAGGAAGTGAACCGCCTCGGTGCACGCTGCAGGTCCTGGACTGAAGACTCCAACAGAACCACATCGTCTGCAACAAACTGAGACCTGAGGTTCCCAAACCAGACCCCGTCCTGTCCATGAGATCCTGTCCACAAGATCCTGTCCGTTAGATCCTCTCCATGAGATCCTGTACATGAGATTCTGTCCACGAGATCCTGTCCGTTAGATCCTGTCTATTAGATCCTGTCCATGAGATCCTGTCCATGAGATCTTGTCCATTAGATCCTGTCCGTTAGATCCTGTCTATTAGATCCTGTCCATGAGATCCTGTCCATGAGATCCTGTCCATTAGATCCTGTCCATTAGATCCTGTCCGTTAGATCCTGTCTATTAGATCCTGTCCATGAGATCCTGTCCATGAGATCTTGTCCATTAGATCCTGTCCACTAGATCCTGTCTATTAGATCCTGTCCATGAGATCCTGTCCATGAGATTCTGTCCATGAGATCCTGTCCATGAGATCCTGTCCGTTAGATCCTGTCTATTAGATCCTGTCCATGAGATCCTGTCCATGAGATCTTGTCCATTAGATCCTGTCCACTAGATCCTGTCTATTAGATCCTGTCCATGAGATCCTGTCCATGAGATCCTGTCCATGAGATC
>NC_051441.1:295600-297236 GCF_001649575.2 Kryptolebias marmoratus | reverse complement strand
TCCATGGGCCCGGTTCCATCCTTGGGCCCGGTTCCATCCATGGGCCCGGTTCCATCCTTGGGCCCGGTTTCATCCTTGGGCCCGGTCCATTCTTGGGCCCGGTTCCATCGTGCATCTCACGCCTCCTCAGTGAAACTGTGAGAACACAAAGATTAAAGTGGTTCTTCCTCGTTGTTGCATGATGAAAGATGTTGATTTTCTTTTTCATGTCTCAGGACCGGCCGTCTCCGCCTGTTTTCTATACGAGACGTTCAGTTCACGGTTCTTCTTTTTCTTCTTCTTCTTCCTGTTTTCTGCACGACTGAATGTACGAATGTGTCTTTGGACGTGATCTCGGTGTTTTATGGACGATGCAACAATAAACTGGATGCAGCTCAGACTGAGTGTGTTTGTTCAGGCTGCTGCGGCGCCACGCTGCCCCCTGCAGGCCGAGGGAGGAACAGCAGCAACAGAAACAACTCCACTTTCATCTAACAATAAACCAGATTAAAGTAAATAAAATGACCCTGCTGTCACTAACAAACTACAGGTTGTTACATTAAACAACTTTTATACTCACTGAGGAACAAAAAGTCAAAGAACAGATTTTGTTCTATAAATTTAAAACTAGTTTTAACTTTTTTCTCTGAAACAGTCTGATCTGACATCGGGTCAGAAATGTTAAAGTTAAACTAACTTAAAGTCTGGATTCACACGGCCTGAAACCTGAAACGTTTGTCAGTTAAAACCCTGACGGTGTTTTAGGTTCTGTGAATCAGACAGATCATCTGAGCTCAGGCTGTTTGTCGGGTCGCCTCGATCGCAGACTTTAATCAGACTTTTCTGCACAAACAGCAGCAAACGAGCCGCGTTTGCTTTGAATGTTCTGTTGGCAGAACTTTGACCCGGTCCAGATGTCACGGTGGCCAGACTGAGTAAACATCCTGCTGGAACGTTTACTCAGGTGCTGTGGTTCGTTCCGCTGCAGCCGACCAAAGATTAAAGCTGTTTCAATAATAAAGCAGCTGATTTTGTTCATATTTTATTTCCTGCTCACCCAAACTCTCATTGACTTCCAGTGGCTCCAAACAGGAAGTGAAGGCTCTTCATCCACCTGGACCTGTGGGACCATCAGAACCTTTAAAAAGTTCTGATCCGGCTGATAGTTTAACTCAGAGGCTTATTTTTTACTCTGAGTTTCTGCCTGTCTTCATTAAAAACAGAACTGTTCCCTCGGGGTTTAAAGTTCGACTGAAGGTTCTGTTTCTCCAGCTTCTCTTGTCAGTAAAACATCCAGGTTTGGTTCTGATCCGACTTCCTGCTGCCGAACCGGCTTCTCCAGGTTCTGACCGACCCGATCAGATGTTAGCAGCTGGACTTAATAATCCCTCTGAGTACAGGCAGCAAAAACAAACACCAGAACCGCCACAGAATCTGAGGGTCCTGAGCCAGTCAGCTGGTTCTGGAACCGGTCAGGTGGTTCTGGAGCCGGTCAGGTGGTTCTGGAGCCGGTCAGGTGGTTCTGGAGCCGGTCAGGTGGTTCTGGAACTGGTCAGCTGGTTCTGGAGCCAGTCAGCTGGTTCTGGAACCAGTCAGCTGGTTCTGGAGCCAGTCAGGTGGTTCTGGAACCAGGTCAGGTGGTTCTGGAACCAGTCAG
>NC_051441.1:287926-295500 GCF_001649575.2 Kryptolebias marmoratus | reverse complement strand
TGGTCAGGTGGTTCTGGAATTGGTCAGTTGGTTCTGGAACTGGTCAGGTGGTTCTGGACTCAGCAGTTCTCCTAAACCTTGAAGTTCAGCAGCTTTTATTTAGAAGGATCAATCAGAGGGTTCGTCGTTTTCTGATCTGAGCCCAGAACCACCACAGAACCCTGATCCAAACCCAGAACCACTGCAGAACCCTGATCCAAACCCAGAACCACTGCAGAACCCTGATCCAAACCCAGAACCACTGCAGAACCCTGATCCCAGCCCAGAACCACCACAGAACCCTGACCTGAGTCCAGAACCACCACAGAACCCTGACCTGAGTCCAGAACCACCACAGAGCTCAGGTGACTGAGGGGAAATGATTCTAATATGAAATCTTTCAGGTGTTTGTGGTTCTGGTAGAATGCTGACTGGACTCAGGAGGTTCGGAGGAACCTGCAGCTGCTGTCTGGGTTTTCTGATGCAACTGTTGTTTTGGCTGAAAGAGGAGGAGGAGGAGGAGGTGATGAAGGAGGAGGAGGAGGAGCGGACACAAACTTATAAAAACCTGCAGCAGAAGGACAGAAAACAAACCGAGGCTGGAAACTTTCCCTGGAGCATTTTTAACCCGAACCGAGCCGAGCCGACCAGACCATGAGTCACGTGGACGTGAAGAACCTGAAGCCTTCTAAGTTCGAGGAGGAATATTATGATGAGTATGATTATTACAGCCTGACCGACAAATACGCAGGTAGGATTCGCTTTTACCCGCCTCTCTGTTCAGAGCTCCGGTTCTGGCCGCTGACCCGGTTCGGTCTGTCTGTCTGCCGCAGAGGGTTCGGCCCGTAAAGGCAGAACCAAGAAGGAGGCCAGCGACAACACGAACCGACCCAACCCCGCAGGACACGAGCGGAAAATCGTGGAGAAACTTCAGAACAGCGAGAAGAAAGCCAAGGAGTGAAGCCTGAGGTAAAAACACGGAAATCCCCTTTAACCGAGTTTTAATTTTAAATAAATCTCTGCCGAGTCAAAGACAGGGGCATAAAGTTCTGTTCTGTCAAACCAATGAGTCATGCAAAGAGTTTGATATTAAAATAAAGCAGTTAAAGTCTTAAATTAGGCAGTTTTCTAATGAAGTCCGTCTGTTTGTTGTTTAGAACGGTGGGGAAAGTGGGCGGAGCTATTCTGAAACATGACGCCGAGTTTACATTCAGATCTCCCTTCAAAAATCCTCTGATTTAAGCTTCTCATCTTTACCGGAGCGGCTCAAGTTGTGACGGAAAGTTTGGACCCAAACAATAAAAACTTTTTGTTAACATTACCTTAAACATGTCCCAAATTTATCTGCCTCTTTGTAGCTGTAAGCCTGAAATTTATTAATCTCTTAATGTTGTTTGTTTTACCTTTTTTAAATGATAAGAACCTAAAACTGGCATATTTCCTTATGAGATTCGGAACATCATTGTTTTTGTTTTTTAAACTTTTCCATCACAAACTTTGGCCCTTCCTCCACAGAAAGCTGCCACGCTGCAAACAAACTGTTAACCCTTTACTTTCTGCTGAATCTCACTCAGTCCTGATAAATGTGTTGCAGAGGGCTCATAAATTCATTTTAAAACACCAGATTATAAATCTTAAACAATGTTGGGCCTGTTTTGCGTGGCTCAGAAGAAAAACATGACCTTCAGACTAAACATTTCCCTCCTTTATCTCTGTAGCAAAGGTCTCTGTGGCTGAACGCTCAGATAAGAAGTTGTTGTTGGATGAATAAAGTTGTGTGAAGGTTTCTAACTTTATTTTATTAACTGGATTTAACGCTGTTCTCGATCTAACCTTGTTTCTGTAAACAGGGCGACTCGGACGGCTTTTCCCGGACACCGACCACGGCCTCCCTGGCGACAGACCGAGACGTGCAGACTGCAGGAGCTTGTTGGAGCTCTGATGGGCGGGGTTTAACCTTGGCGTGGCGAGGAGCCTGCAGATCCAGGTGTTCCCCTCTGGTGCCTCTGCAGGGCTTGTTGAAGCGCTCACCCGAGTCCTGGCTCAGCGGTGGTGCAGCTGGATGATTTTCTCATGTTTTAAACTCTTTTTAAGACTTATTAAAGTGTTTTAAACAACTTCAGAATGTTTGTTTTATTCCCTGCTTCCAACTTGAGCTATGTTTTATATTTTTACCTGAAACGTCTCATGAATCATCAGATGGATTTTAATTAAACTCAAAGTTTGACAGAAAAACAGCAGCTGTAATTCAGCTGCTCTGAAATAAGAACTGTCACCTCTGAAAACCGTCTCTTTACATCAGTTTACTCCTCATGACTCAGTCTGGTCCACTTCTTTTTTTTTTCTACATTCATCTATATTGTTTTTATAGTTTACATTTCCTGTTTGTTGTTTTATTAAAGTGTGCTTGAGTGTCCAGAAAGGCACTTTTAAATAAAATAAAATTTAAAGACATTCAGTCAGTTCTTGGCAGAAGACAGATTTCCCATCAGTGAGAGACATTAAAATAACTCATTAATTCAAGGAGACATGAAGGATCCTCTGACCTGCAGCTGAACCATCCCTGCATGTTCCTCCTCGTCTCCGTTCTCTGACAGGATGAACCGCAGCACACTGTCCAGGTTTGGACGCTAACATCAGGTCATCAGAAGACAGGAACGTCTCCAGCTGTTGGACAGATGTGACATGAAGCCATCAACACATCACTGCAGCTGGAACCAAAATAAAAAGACCAGCTGGAATCACTGAATACTTCCTGGTGTTCCTGGGTTCCCAGCTGGGTTCTCTCAGGTCAAAGGTCAGCCTCTGAGCATCTGAAGTATTATTAGAAGGTCAGACAGAAAGTACTGAAGTATTATTAGAAGGTCAGACACTGAAGCTGCAGCTTTGGAGCAGAAACAAACATAAACTCTTCGTTGATATGTGTTGGAGCAGAACTGAAACTAAATGACTGCAGGGAGCAGCTCTGAAGACCAACAGAACCTCTAACAGAACCTGAGCTACAGAAGAACCCCGCGCTGCAGTACCGCACCCGGCAAGAAGAGGGGGCGGGTGGCGCTGTGGTCAGAACTGATGGAGCGCCTCCCAGAAACGAAGAAGAAGAAGAAGATGCTAACTGGCAGTTAGCAAGTCGAGTGTAAATAAACAAGTGAAGCCGCTCGGTGAGTGGATTTATGTTGTATTTCTGAAGGCAACGAATATTAAATGTTATTATTATTGTGTCACAGTAAAGATGTGTCGCTGATGTTGAAGAAGAATTAATTATTTCGTGATAAAAAGCAGCTGCTGACCCAAACAACAGCGCCTGAATGACTATTTTTGTTTTGTGGCTTTAAAAATGTAAATGTCTTCTTAGATAAATGGAAATAAGCTTCTGATTAGGAACTTGTGATTTGGCAGTTAAAGGGAATAATAATGAGACATTTGATGGCTTTTATTTGGCGCCCAGATCACATTTAAATCAGATTTTAATGTTTAATCTGATCAAATAGGTTTATCTTAATCTTAAAACTATAACAGTTTGTGTTTTTAAATTACTGTTCTGTTAGTAAAAAGGCAGGAAAAGAGAATTTATCTGCTTTTTGACAAATAGCCCTCTTTACACCTGGTCAGGTAAAACTAAATCAGTCTGTAGAAACCTGGACCAGATTATTATAGATTATTACAGATTATTACTGTTGATGAAACCTTTATCCTGTTTGACAGAAAATACTTTTTTTTTTGACTCGGGGAAACTTCAAACCTCGTCCTGTTCAATAAAATACTTTATTAAGGCAGTAAAATATGGACTAAATGATCCCTTACATAGTAAAAATTCTTTTTTAGTTTTTATAATTATCAGAAAAAAACATTTTATTGTCTCTTGACATTTGGATCACCTGAGATCTGCCTGAAAAAACACAAATCTTAGACTGAATCTGGACAGAGTTACTCGTTTACACATCTTTACTAATGAAATAAAGTTTGCAGGATAATCCAGCCCAGTTTTGATCATAATAACTATATATATATATTTTTATTTGAGATGTTTAAAGGTGGATTAGGTGTCATAAATGTGGAGGTTTTCTTCCATTTCAGACCAGGGAGAACAAAAGTAATTAATCTTCCATTATTTTCTCTAAAACCCAACCACCGCTCGGCATGTGAAGCTTTTTACATCTTTCCTCTCAGTTCTGTGTCAGAAGCTGATGGGACCAAAGATGTCGGCTGACACGAAGATCGCTGAGCTGCTCACGGAGCTCCACCAGCTCATCAAACAGACACAGGTCAGTTTTACTCCTGTCGTTCAGGAAAGGAGACATTTTTGGTCACTAAGTGATGGAAACCCTGTTTCAGGAGGAGAGGTCTCGCAGCGAACACAATCTGCTGAACATCCAGAAAACACACGAGAGGATGCAGACGGAAAACAAAAGTCAGTGACTCCACGATAAACTGCAGATTTCTAATCAAACTCTGTTTCTGCTCCTGAGACGTGTTAGTGAGGACTGCAGTTCCAGCTTTAATGTCAATGAGTCCTCTCTGTGTTTCTCAGCCTGTTAGTTTGTTCCTTACATGACTTTTGACCTTTACCTTCAGCCTCTCCTTATTACCGCTCCAAACTGAGGGGGCTGTACACCACAGCGAAGGCCGACGCCGAGGCGGAGTGCAGGTGAGCAAACAGAGCGCCTCAGCGCCACAGAACATTCAGATTAAATCCTTCCTGTTTTCCTCCTGGCAGCATCCTGCGTCACGCTCTGGATAAAATCGCAGAAATCAAGTCTCTGCTGGAGGAGCGGCGGATCGGTACGTTTCTGTGCGCTCTGGTTGTTCTGCTCAGGTTCTGCAGCTTCGAGTGTTTCTGAGGTCAATCTGAATTTGTTTTCCAGCTGCGAGGATAGCGGGAGTTAACAGCAACGGCGACCCTCCCCGGAAGACGATGAGACGCGGCGTCCTGATGACGCTCCTCCAGCAGTCGGCCATGACGCTCCCGCTGTGGATCGGCAAACCTGGAGAGAGGTACTCCGGACCCAGTTCTGGTCAAAGATCCAGACTTCCTGTTTGAGTGGTTCTGGAGATCGTTTTTTGTTCTTTTCGTTGCTCCTCCCGTGCAGCCCTCCCCCTCTGTGCGGGGCGACGCCCGCCAGCACCGACTACGTGGCCAAACAGGGAGACAAGGTGGCGGCACGGGTGAAGGCGGTGGAGGGAGACGAGCAGTGGATCCTGGCCGAGGTGGTCAGCTACAACCACTCCACCAACAAGTGAGAACATCCCAGATCAGAGACGGGCGGGTTAAAGTCAGGAACACGCCTGATTCTCCGTTCTGTCCCTGCAGGTACGAGGTGGACGACATCGATGAAGAGGGCAAAGAGTGAGTTCAGCTGAGTTCGGGTCAGGGTTGTCTGGATCCTGTTAGCCTCTCAGTTCTGCGCTCTAAACGGGCCGTTTTTGTTCTGCTCAGGAGACACACTCTGAGCAGACGCAGGATCATCCCGCTGCCTCAGTGGAAAGCTAACCCCGAGACGGACCCTGAGGCCCTGTTCAGTAAGGACCAGCTGGTTCTGGCCCTGTACCCGCAGACCACCTGCTTCTACCGGGCCCTGATCCACACGCCACCACACCGGGTGAGGCTCAGCGCGCAGGGTTCGAACGCTCGCTGATTAAAACCATCCTGTTACATTTCCTCTCCTCGACAGCTTTTTATCTCATGTTAAAGAAAACAAGTTTGATTCCTGAGAGACAAGTTTCAGCTACAGAAAACAAAAACACAACATCTGCACCTTAAAAAGCCAACAAACAAACAACACAAGTGTTTACTCATAGATCACACGTTTTAAAGCTGGTAAACAAATATTTTCTGTCGTATATCAGGGTCATAATTACAGAACCAAAGAGGATTCTTTGGGTCCAAAATGAGCAAAAACTACTTTTTGCTTCTTTTGAAATAAACCCAGAAAGTGTTGTTTTATTTTTAGAAGGGAACAATAATCAGCCTGGGCCGGGCTGAGGGGTGGACACTGACCTGATGCTGTCTTTGTGTCCAGCCTCAGGACGATTACTCGGTGCTGTTCGAGGACACGTCCTACCCCGATGGTTACTCTCCTCCGCTCAACGTGGCCCAGAGGTACGTGGTGGCGTGTAAGGAGAACAAGAAGAAGTGACCCAACAGTCCAGATCTGAAGTCATCACCAAGACATTTCTGCTTTTATTCTGACAAACTCAGTGTTTTCTGAGCCTCACCTGTTGGACGGAGGAACAGCCACAGTTTGTCTGCCACTTTGAGAAACTAAACTGTGTTTTATTGTCAACTGAAAAATAAAGATATTCATTTGGATCTGTGTGGTTTATTTCTGCTGGTTGTTCTCCAGAAACGTCCCTTTCTGCTCCTGAACAGTGAGAGCCTCGGTTATTTCTGTATTTAACATCTTTACTGTGAAATACTTTAATCACTAATTAGGAAATACAGAAGTACAAGAGAATGCAAAAAATAAGTTCAATAAACTAAAAATGATAAAATAAGTGTTTATTAGTATTTGTGGGCTTTAATATGTATGACACTGTCCTTTTTTAAATACTTTGAGTTGAAATGATTTTATTGTTTTCCATTCTGAAGTTATAATTTTGACTTTGGTGACTTTCTAACATCTGTCTTTTGCTAACGTTGGTGTATTTACTGTAATGTTCATTAATGTTCAGTTTTTTTAATTAATCTAAACTAAGACGGATTAAACTTTATATCTGTGTGTAAAATCTCCAGTTTGAACAGCAATCTTGTAAAAAATAAAAGTTTATATGAGAAAACTGATACTAAATTTACTTCAGTTTTCATTTACGGCACTGGTTATAAGTGGTTTTATGATACTCAAACGCAACACGAAGCGGGGAACATCCGGTAAAAAGCGTAATATCCGACAGTCCGTAAAGGCGGCAGCGGCGCGCAGAACAGAAACAAACATGGCGGAAACGGTGAGTGAAAGTTCTCTAACCGTTTTACACGAAAACACCTCCCAGGTGAACAGTGTCGAGTCTAAGACTCGGTGTGGTTTGGAAGTGAAAACTGAACCAACAGAAACGAGTTAAATTCGCTCCGACAGCAGAAAACTGACCGTTAGCATCATGCTAATCACCGGAGTTCTTCACAATAAAAGCCCGTCTGGAGTCCGCTGCTCGTTAAGCTGCAGTTAAAGCTAACTGTGAAAACCTGTCAGTTAATCAGGCTAAAGTCTCAGGGATTATCTGATGTTACAGTGGTTTATGTAAAGTTACAGGTGGGTCTGTTTACTGTTGTTTTATTTTATTTTATTTTAGACTCAGATGAATTTATGTTTCTGCTGCTGGTGGATTTATTGTGATTATTTGGTGAAAACATGTGTTTGATGTGAACTTTAGTGCTTAAATTGGACTTAAGATGTAACTTTTTACACATTCTTGTCACCTTAACTTTAGAATAATTAATCTCCTTATTTAACCGACATTTATCTGTCAGCGTGTTGGTTTTAAACCACATTCAGCTCTTTAAGATGGCCGCTGCTGCTCTGAACCTGTCAGGATGTTGATCCGATCGATCAACACCTGGTTCCGACCCAACAGAACCGGGCCCAGCTCCTGACCCAACAGAA
>NC_051441.1:253738-268229 GCF_001649575.2 Kryptolebias marmoratus | reverse complement strand
CAGCCCAAACCATCAGCCCTCCACCACCGTGCTGACAGCTGCAGTGCATTCTGGGTAAACATCTGTCCTCTGGTCTGGTTCTGGTCCAGAAGTCTTCTGGTTCCTTCAGATGAACCTGAGTCGAGCAGCCATGTTGCTTTTAGAGAGAAGAGGCTTTAACCTTTGACCTTTAACCTGCTGACTGAGGCCTGTAGAGTCTGAGGTGGAGCTCATTGCATGGTCTGACCTTCAGGGTGAATCTGTCTGAAATGTCTCCTCTCCTGAATAATCTTCCTCTCTGTAGAACGATGGACTCTAAATGACCTTTGACCCTTCCCAGGTTGACGGACAGCTGCTTCTCTGAGGTCGTTGCTGATGTCTTTCCGCCCTGGCGTTGTGTGAACACACACCTGTAGCTCCAGAGCTGATGGTGTGTGTGTGTGTGTTCTCAGGTGTCTGATGGAGACGTTCAGGTTGTGAAGCCTCCATTTAAACGCCGACGTGTCCTCGACCCGTCGGCAGTGGTTCCCGTTCCGGTTTACTCCAACAAGGTGAAGTTTACGCGTCTTGTTGTTTGTTGACGGCGTGTGTTGACGGACGGGTGCACCTGTGATGATGTCACTGTTTTCAGGTGAGCAGCAGTCTGCAGCTGAAGCCGACAGCAGCTCTGTTCTCTGACAAGGAAGCAGGTAACACCTGAGGAGCTGCTGACCAGCAGGTCGCTCCGTCTTCCTGAGCTTAACGTTGTTTTCGTCTCTGAACAGACGACGGCGCAGACAAGAGTTTGTGGGCGGAGTTTTCCACTCGAATACAGCCGCTGCCTGTCACGCTCAGCGACTCTGAGGACGAAGCAGAACTTGCTCAGCAGGAATCGGTGCAGCCAGCGTGAGTCTGAACCTCTGCCTGGTGGTTCCCATCCTGACGGAGAATCATGAAACCATGTCTGGTGTTTGTTCCAGAGAAGAACCTCGCTGCCCGTCTCCTCCTCCTCCAGAGAGTCCGGTCCAGAAACAGTCCAGGAACGCCACTCAGAAGATCAGGTAAGTCTGGTTTCAGGTCTCCAGGACTGTTGAAGATGTGTCTACAAACTGAACCGAGCATGTGTTGGATCCAGTTTGGATCCTTCTGGTGCCGATGAGAATCTTTGATCCGAACCCGAGTCCAGGTTCTGATGTTTCCTTCATTCAGGGAGATCAACCGGAGGCTCCAGGCCGTCAGCTCCATCCTGTCCCCAGAACCTCAGAGCAGGAGGTCCAGACGTCACAGGACCCAATCGTCCTCACCGCCTGGACTGGAGCAGGACGAGGACGATGATGATGTCATCATCATGAGCCCAACCTCGCTGCACAGCTCCGACTCGGTCCGGGAGATCCCCCTGAAGATCCGCTGCCGAACGGACGTCCACAAGATCCCGGTGCTGTCGGTAGGTTCCGGGCTCGTCTCCTCGCCGTGAACCAGAAGTAAACGCTAAACAGGAAGTCAGTTTGTTTGTTTTTCCAGTCGACTCCATTAAACAGTGTGGCGAAGGAGCTGTCCGTCATCCTGAAGGTCCCGCCTCCTCGCCTCCTCCTGCTGAAGAACGACGAGGAGCTGCCGACAAACTCCACTGTCGGCGAGCTCGGCCTCGGCATCGCTGACATCATCGGTGAGTCACTGAGCTGAACCGCCGTCGTGTTGAAGAGAACGTTCTAAGGTTCTCCTGCTGGTGTCTGTGAGCGACAGCTTTCAGCTCCACCTGCTTCTCCTCTCCTCTGATTGGGTCTCAGAAATCAGCAAGATTTCATTTCCAAATACTGACGTTTAATCCATCATTTCTTCCTGTGAAGATTTACTTCACTCAGGCTCCGTCGACATCACTCCGGTTAACTTTAAAAACAGATTTATGCTGCTGCTGATTATTTAATCAGGAAGAAGCAGCAAAACGTTGAGTTTGTTGTTTGAAACGAGTCGGAACCAGAACCAGAACCTCTGACTTGTCTGTCTGTGTGTGTTTGTTTGTTTGGAGCAGAGTGTGTCGTCATGGCAGCAGAGGATGAAAGCGTCAGCAGCATCATCACCGTCAAACTGCAGAGCAAAGACCGAGACTCGTCCCTGGAGTTCTCCATCCACAGAGTCCGTAGCTCCTCCCCTTCCTTCCTCCATCGCCACCGTCTCGTTTCGCTCTCTGAACAGCGTCTCTGTTTCAGGAGGCGCCGCTGAGCTCCGTCTTCTCCCGGTACCTGAGCAACGTCTCCGCCGGCGCTCAGAGAAGAGTCCGCTTCCACTTCGACGGCTTCAAGGTGACGGGCGACCAGACGCCAGCGCAGCTGGACATGGAGGACGGAGACATCATCGAAGTTTGGACCTGAGCCTCCGTCAGACATTTCATTTAAAAGCAGCAGCTGTTTTGGTTCTTCTGTCACTTTATGAGTTAATCTATAAAACGCTGACGTGTTCAGGTGGAACAGTTGGTTGGTTCCTCTGAGCTGCACGGAGACCTTTTTATTTTATTTAAAGTAAATAAAGTTATTAAGACTGGGAGGCGTGGCCTAAACAAACCTCAGGTGTTTTCAGCCCCGACAGGAGAGCAGAGTAACAACTTAAAGGGTTATTTTTAGTGTTTATTGCTTTTTTAAGCACTTTATATTTATAAGTCCGTCTCATTTTCCTCCTCAAACATTTGAAAATAAATCTTTTGTTCCGTTTTCTCTGATGGAGCTGTTTATATAAACTTACCTCAGGGTTAAATAAAGTATCCATCCACTCATTCATTCATTCATTCATTCATTCAGCTCATCTAAGATTCCTTCGCAGCATTAATCAGCTCTTTGTTCACCTCGGGTTAAAACTCTGACCTTTGACGGAGATTTGTTCTGATTTCTTACCTCGGGCTCCTGTCAGGAAATCCTCCCCCTACACATGATGATGCTGCCGCCGCCGTGTTTGACTGAGGCGCTGATGTTCCTCGGCGTGCCCTGCTGGGAAACAGATCAGGTTGGTGAGGAACATCTGAAGAACATCCTGTTCAAAGCTCGGTCAGAAGACCGCAGGTTAACTTTAATCCTGATTTAGTTCAGGTAGGAACGGACGGACTCCAGGTTTTAGAAACGATCCACAGAGAGAATCTGATGCCGTGTGAAGAAGAAACGATAAAAACAGGAAGCTGAGGACTGAAAACCTCCGAGACTGTTTTTATTTTCTGCTCCTCAGCAGCAGGTCTGTGAAACATCTGAGAAATTATTGTATCAACAGTTTAAACATGACTGGAATGTATTAAATGTTGTCACTTTTCTGCCACTTTAAAGAAGAAAACTCTTAATTATGAGACACCTCAGATTTATGACTTCAATTTATGAGATCTCATAATTGATCTCATATTTTGACATGCAAGTGGCGGGAAAGGGCTTCCAGCGTCACGTGATCAGCTGGCTCTTCTTCTTTTTTCTGAGTCATGTGAGCCGCGGCGGAAGTGGGGTCAGATCCAACATGGCGGCGGGGTAGAAGCTTCATTTGTGAGGAATTCAGCAGGAAATCTTCCGCTTTTAACAGTAATCCCTCCTCAGTTAGTCTGTGGGAAAGTTCCCCTTCAAACCCACAACATGGGCTTTAAATAAGTTTTAAAAGTTTGAGTCCGAAGGTTTGAAACCGGCCGAGAGAGGAAGAAGAGAGACGAGTCCTGATTCATCTTCAGTCAGGTAAACAACAACAACAACAACAGCGCTGCCTGCGACTGCTGCAGATGGGTTTAAATTATTTCATGTTGGCCGAATTCACTAAAAGACACATTTGAAGGATTTAAATCGTGTCTCGGTTGTTAAAAAGCAGCAAACTGTCACTGTCGGTAAAATCACGTGATTTTTGAACGGAGTCTGGTGCGCTGGCAGGCAGCGGGCTGTTTCTGAGTTGCCTCGCGCGCAGTCACGGCGCGAGGCTAGGCTGCAGCCCCGCATGCAGCTCAGGATCCGATCACCTGTCGATATGTTCGATCAGTGATGGTTTATGGACGGACCGAAGGTCGGGAAGCAGCTGAGAGGAGACTGAAACCGCAGGAACCGAACCTCCGCTGAAAAAAACGTCTTTTAACAGAAACACGTCAGATCCGTTTATTACAACCTAAAATACCGATTCTTTACTATAATATATATTTAATTACATACAAAAATATGACATGTATAATAAATAGTTTTAAAAATAAGTTCACAGCAGTCATGTCTCTGTGGAATATAATTGTACACTTTTAAGTATTATTTAAATAATCTGATCATACAAACCTGAAACGTCTGATAGAATATTCAGAAGTTTACAGGTTTATGTTTTATTTTAAATAGTAAAAATCAGATTTATAACCTTTAGGAGGCTGGAATCTGCATATTAAAGTAATATTTTTTATTATTATTTAAAAAGTGATCAGATTTAGAAAGCAGTGTTTCAGTTCAGCTGACAAAAAGAATAAATGTTAAATTATGGACATGACTGTTGTCCTGATTCTTGTCTTTCGGTTGTTTGTCTCCTCGGCGTCCTGCAGAGAATCTGTCTCTCTGATAAAAGTTTATTCTGAAAATCTCTGTCCTGAAACAGGTTTCACATGTGACCATCACATGATCCTGGTTTCACTCCGGTTTCTTCTTCCTCCTCTGAGTTCAGCTGCTCAGCTGCTGTTAACGAGGTTTTTATTACGTTTGATCAAACCTTTAAAGCTGCGTCATTCGTGAGGGACATGTCCCTGAAAGAGGACGTGTCTCTGAAGGAGGACAAACAGCTGGTCCGTCCAGTGGAACTGAAACAGCTGCTTCCTCCTCAGCAGCAGCCATGGTGGAGCACACGTCCGACTCGGCGCCGTTCTTCTCCTCCGACAGCGAGGCTGAGGGGCCGGAGGATCACGACGGGGCGGCAGCTCAGCAGCAAGCAGAGGAGGAGTCTGTCAGCGGGGTGAGCCGGGTCCGAGCGGTGCTGACCGTCCTCATCCTGTGTTACATCAACCTGCTGAACTACATGGACCGCTTCACGGTGGCAGGTACCGACCCGTCAGAACTCAAACGTTCTCTCTCTCTGAAGGTGAAATAAAGTTCATAAAAGCTCAAATATCTGAAGCTGTTTACGTGGAGGAGGAAAGAAGGAACGTCGGGTTTAAAACCAACGTGAAAACGTTCAGGGACAGCCTGAAACTGAGAGAAACGTCTGATCCAGAACCAGACGACAGAACGTCTGTTAAACAGGACTCTAATTTCATGAAAAACCTGATAAATAAATCAAAGGGTTGGGGAATATTCAGTTTCTGTGACGTTGTAGTTCTCAGGTACTAAAGTGGATTAATTCAGTTCTGGTTCCTCTCCAGGCGTCCTTCCGGACATCGAGCACTACTTTGGGATCGATGATGGAAAGTCTGGCTTGTTGCAAACAGGTGAGAAAGCTCGAACATCAGGGATCCTGATGAGAAGAACTGCAGCTCAGTGATTTCCTGTCTGTGGCAGTTTTTATCTGCAGCTACATGTTCCTGGCTCCGCTCTTTGGTTACATGGGCGACAGGTACAACAGGAAGTACATCATGAGCGTCGGCATCCTGTTCTGGTCCTCCGTGACGCTTGCCAGCTCCTACACGCCGAAAGAGGTGAGCTTTGCTCCGATCGGCCGCGGTTATTTCCAGACACCTGCAGAGGTTTTCAAACGATTGTCGCTCTTTTATTTGGAACAAGAGTTGAAGGAGCAGAAAAACCCGAGCTTTTTATTTTTCTTCTGATGGAGTTTCCCACAGTGGAACAGTTTTAAATGTTAAGATGCTCAGAGCCGAGGAGATGTTAGTAACTCATCCAAAGCTGAGCATCTTTAAATAATGTCTGTGAAACCTGCGGTCCTGCAGCAGACGGACGTCCTGCACCGAATCGTCTCTGTTAGTCAGAAACGCGGCGGCGCGGCGCGGTGGTGCAGTAGCGACTTCCAGCTTCGTTCACCCTGACGCTGACGTGAGATGTGGAAGCGCCCGTCGGGGAGCTGAGCGACTTCCTGCTGACTGTGAGTCTGTTTCTGGCTGCAGCACTTCTGGGCCCTGCTGCTGACCCGGGGTCTGGTCGGGGTCGGCGAGGCCAGTTACTCCACCATCGCTCCCACCATCATCGCCGACCTCTACGTCAAAGAGAAGAGGACCAACATGCTGTCCATCTTTTACTTTGCCATTCCTGTCGGCAGGTTGGTCAAACACAGAAACGCCTCTGACAGGTGAGAAAGCTCACCTTCCCCCTCCTGACTTCCTGTTTGCTCTTCCTGCCAGCGGTCTGGGGTACATCGTGGGCTCTCAGGTCAGCGCTGCGACGCAGAACTGGCATTCCGCCTTACGGGTGAGTTCCGGCGAGCTGCTCCGTGTCCTGCAGCTGGGTGGAGGCGGTCTGACCGTGGCGTTTCTCCTCCCTCAGGTGACTCCGGGGCTCGGACTGGTTGCTGTGCTGCTGCTCATCTTTGTGGTCAAGGAGCCGAGGAGAGGAGCGGTGGAAGCTCGCTCGGAGCTGCACCAGACGAGCTGGCTGACCGACCTGCGGGAGCTCAGCAGGAAGTAGGTTCCTGCTCACCTGAAGCAGGTTAGCATGGTTGTCAGCCGCTGACCCGCCTGTCTCTGTGCAGCTGCAGCTTCATGCTGTCCACCTTTGGCTTCACGGCGGTGGCGTTTGTGACGGGCTCTCTGGCTCTCTGGGCGCCGACGTTCCTCTTCAGGGCGGCCGTCTTTGCGGGAACAAAGGCTCCGTGTGAAGACGAGGCTCACTGCTCCACCTCCGACAGGTGACCTCACCTTCTCGCCTCCCCTCCGTCTGATCAGCGGCCTGAAAACTAACCTCCGTGTTCTTCACAGCGTGATCTTTGGAGTCATTACCGTGGTGACAGGTGTGCTGGGCGTGGCCAGCGGCGTGCAGGTGAGCCGGCTGCTGAGGAAGAAGAACCCTCGAGCCGACCCGCTGGTGTGCGCCTCCGGTCTGCTGCTGTCAGCGCCGTTCCTCTTCCTGGCCAACGCCTTCGCTGAAACCAGCACCGCCGCCACATACGTGAGTGACCCGCCTCCTGAGAGCAGAGGACTCTTATTTTGAAGGTTTAAATAATCAGAAATCCTCTCATTGGTCTGAAATGTTCTGGAGGTCCAGTTTTCTTCCAACGAGTTGTGTTAGAAATATTATAAAGTCCCACATTAAACAGAACTGAGAGGATCAAAATATAATCCAGATTAAAACTGAAACCTGTTCATGTTGGATTGGTTCTGTAGGAGACAGATCCTGAGACAAATGTCTTCTGTGTGTCCTCAGGTCTTTATTTTCTTTGGGGAGACATTCCTGTCCATGAACTGGGCCATCGTGGCCGACATCCTGCTGGTGAGGAACTGAAACCGTTTTCTGTCGCGTCAGCGTCTGATATAGCAGTCTGACCCAGAAACACAGACCTGATCCTGAGTCCTGATCCTGATCCCGAGTCTCGACCCTGATCCCAAGTCCTGGTCCTGACCCTGAGTCCTGACCCTGACCCGGACTTTAACTCTCTGTAATTCTGTGTTTTCAGTACGTGGTCGTCCCGACCCGGCGCTCCACGGCCGAGGCGCTGCAGATCCTCGTCTCTCACCTCTTCGGAGACGCAATCAGTCCGTACCTGATTGGAAGGGTAGGTCCTGAACCCGTCACCTCTGATTGGCTGTTTGTTTCTGAGGCGGCATGTGGTCCGGTCCTCACTGATTCGTCCATCAACGTCCCGTCTTTTGTCTCAGATCTCAGACTCCATGAGGAAGTACGACTCGTACCTCTGGCAGTTCCGCTCTCTGCAGTTCTCGCTGATGCTGTGCTCCTTCGTGGGCGTGGTGGGCGGAGCTTTCTTCCTCGCCACAGCCATGTTCATCGAAAAAGACCGCAGTCGAGCCGAGAGCTACGTCCCCGCAGGTGAGTGGCTCCTGATTGGTGGTCATTGGTGATCATCAGGTCCTCACCAGGTCTTTATCAGGTCCCATCAGGTCCTTGTCAGGCCATCATCCGGTTCTGAGCTGACAGAATCATCTGTGACCTTTATTTTGAAACTCCAGGGTGAAACCTCTTCCTGTTTGCTTTAAATCCTGAATTCTGTGGAGGCGGCCATGTTGGAAGGTTCGCTGGCCCAGTCGGCTGGTTGCTGTGGTGATTCTGCAGAGGGAGGGGCAGCACACAGACAGTGAAACCCACCAGAACCTGCTGACCCGTGAGCAGCAGCAGGTTCTGGTGGTCCTGAGTGAAACTGTGGAAGTTGTTCAAAGAACTCTAATAATTAATAAACTGTTTGTTTCTTCCAGCCGACGGGCGGATTGACGTGCCGAACAGCGGGCGGGCCGCTCGGGTTTCTGTGTCCAGCGTCCTGATCTGAACCTCCTGGACCGGACCGGACCTACAGACACTACTTTTATTTTTCACAGGAACCCTGCAGAGACCCGGGTCTGGGATCTGTTTTTATTAATCACTTTAATAACAGCAGGAAGAACATTAAAATCTGGTTTTTATTCTTTTTATGTTCAGTTTTTTGGTTTTAAACGTTTTATTTTCCCTCAGCTAAGAGAAAATTTATTATTTAAATGAACTTTAATTCTGAAGAATTTGACCTTGTTTCTGTGAATGTTTAATTAAATGTAAGTTTTGTTCGGACTTCATGAACATTTATACTTTTTATTTTTAGTCAGCTGATAAAAACCTAATAAATGATTTGTGTCATTTTGTTTTTAATCTTTAAACATTAATCAGTTGAAGGAAGAAGAGAAAAATATAATCAGTTTTATTAAAGTAAAATGCTTTTAATCTTTAACATAATGTTCTAATTATTTGAATTCATTATTCTTAAATCATTTATTGCATAAAAATAAGTTCCAATGGATCCTTTTAGTAAAATAAACTGATACATTATTCTTTCTTTGTTGAATTCCAACCTGAACATTTAAACTCTTCATGGATTAATTTTTATGAAACCCTGAAGGGTGACCTTTGACCTTTTTAGGCCAAACGGATCAGCAGTAGGGCACGGTGGCGGCAGCATCATGCTGAGGAGATGGTTTTAAATGGGTCCGAATTTAACAGTAAATTAAAAAAGAAGATTGTAAATAAATAACCAGATGAGTTTTGATCGTAGTTTCATGTCGGCCCTTCAGCCTGGACGTGGACCTCCAGGACCTGGTTTTGGACCGGTCTGGGTCTTGTTTTGGGACTGGGACTCTGTCAGGCTGGGTTTGAAGCTTCACTTTGAGCCGGTTCAGAACTTGCAGCTGATGGATCTTCACCAGAGGACCGGCAGGAGGACCGTTGGTTCCTACAGGACCAGGCGGGAGCAGCTGATGGTCCTCAGGTGTCCTCCTGTGACGGCCCGCCTCTGTTTCCTCTCATCTACGCTCGGAGTCGTCGGCAGGAGAGAAAGGAGGCCGGAGGTAGAGCAGAGGTAGAGGAGGACTCGGTGTGGTTTCCTGTTTGTAGGTGGGAGGATGTTGAGACGGTTGCAGCAGCTTTTTCTCACAGAGCTGCAGCGGCGTCGCAGTTCCACCTCCTGATTGGTCGGAGGAGCCTGAAGCTCTGCCGCCTTCAGCTGCCGGCCGAACTTTTCCAAACTTCCACCAACCGTCTGCAGACAGAGGGCAGTCTGGTGGAGCCACCCACGCCTCAGCTCAGCTCGCGGTTCTGGTAACGGCTCGGTTAGTGAGTCCGACGCTCGGAGACTTTCGTCGACTGTCAGACATTTTAACGATGGCAGAGTAGGAGTCACGGTGAAACATGGCGGCAGTTCGGTTACAATAGGTGTTCACAGCAGCTGCAGGCCCTGAATCTTCATCCATCGTCCTTCATCCAACCAGATCTGCGCTGACAGGGACACCCAGAACCGGTGAGTCTCCTGCTGGAACCGGAGGCCGACAGAACCGAGATGTTCTGCCGGGTTTTATTTATCTGTTTCCTAAACCTCAAAAAGAAACAAGTTGAGTTTAGAGAATAAAACTTCTGTCCGGGAGTTCAGCACGCTTCAACTTTCTTCTCTAACTTCGGTCAGCTTTTTGTTTTCGAGCTTCTTTCTGAATTTAAAGTTAAAGATTGCGTTGCAATAATAAAGAAAACAGTTTTATCTTGAAACTTACAGCCTTAAAACCCGAACATGTGACCGGAGCATTTCCTGCTCTGCTCACAAAGTGTTAAAATAAAAGATTCAGCTTTAAATAAAATAAACTTTACTGAAAAGATTCAACATTTCGTTCTCAGGGCGATCATGTAACTAAACCGGTGGACGGATTTCAGTGAAACTCAAAAACATTTACAACCAATTACCAGATGGCCGCCACAGCTAATCAACCTCAGACACAAAAAGCTGTACTTGAGTTTATTTACAGCTACTGAAGTAAAACTAGAAGCTGAGAGTCATCCTCAACACGAACTCCGAGAGCTAAAAGATCGAGCTGCGTTTCTGCTTCAACCTTGAGTTATAATTATAATAATTATTACTGATTTAAACCCTCAGCTCCTCCAAATGAAGCTTTTCTGGAGGTTCTAAAAGAGGGAACACGTGGTGTCGATGATAAGTTTAAACGTAGATCTTCGGTGTTTCGATGAGCCAACATGTCTCCGAGTGAAGCGGCGGCAGCTGGCGTGGAAACGTACCAAACTCCACCTTCAGAAGAACTGAAGACTGACGATGCCTTCAGGGAGCGTCGGAGCGAAACGTTCCCCGATTGGAGGACGAGACTTCCTGGAGTTCAGCTGCCGGCGCATTAAGTAGTTAACGGGTCGTTAACAGTTAACCGACCCAACACCCGGTTCTTCTTCATCTCAGCAGGTTGGAATCCAGGCTGAAGTCCTGTGGTTCTGATCCGGTTTTGGACCGGTCCAGATTAGACTTAGAGTTTTCTGCTCTGCTCTGATTCATCCTGAAGGTGTTCTGTCGGGTCGAGGTCAGGGTTCTGTCTTTATGGACCTTGCTTTGTGCTCTGGTGTGCAGCCATGTTGGAACAGGAAGGGGCCGTCCCCAAACTGTTCCAAATTGTCCAAAATGTCTTGGTGCGCTGAAGACCTCTTGAAAACCAAGCCCACACCAAGATCCTCCCTCCACCAAACTTTACACTCGGCTCGATGCAGTCAGACAAGAACCGTCCTCCTGGCAGCAGCCAAAGACTCGTCCCTCCAGAGGACACGTCTCCACTGCTCCACAGTCCAGTGGCGGCGGTCTTTACTCCACAGCCTCCGACTCTTTGCTCTCGGTGATAGAAAGCTTGGATCAGCTGTTGCCATGGAAACCCCCACCATGAAGCTCTCTCCTCTCTGTCCCTGAGCTGATCTGAAGGAAACATGGAGTCTGGAGGTCTGCAGAAGGTTGGTGACCTCTGAGGTTCATCCAGGCTAGTTGGTGATGGTTTCAGTCAGTTTTGATCTGGTTCAGAAAAGTTCAGACCAGCCTCCAGAGTTCTGGTTCTGGTTTCCACAGCAGTTTATTTAGTTTTCAAACTGGTTCTGGATGTTTGGGATTTCTGGACCATCTTTCAGGTCATTTCAGCTGATAATTAATTTGGTTTATTTGGACCGGGCTTTTAGATGATTTTATTCTTCAGTGTTTTAGACTCCTTTGGAGGACTTGGACAGTCTTGGACTCGGTTTTGATGGTGCTGTTGAGTTGCTTGGAATGTCAGTGGCGCATAAAGACATTAAAATGGCGGGCTCCGCCTTCTTCAGATTAACGTTATCACTGTGAGAAACTGCTGCAGCTCTTTCCTGTTTCCTCTCTTCGTTTAATAAGCCTGTTCAGGTGTCAGCGGCGAGGTCAAAGCTGATTGGACGGTCGCGCTGCAGGAGGCGGGGATGTTCCTCGAATGGATTTCCAGTTTCTGGAACCTGCTGGTGATTGTTTCACGGAGGCTTCAGTTGTCTTCTGCAGCCGACGCTCGCACCACGTGTTGGATGGTTTCCTTCCTGCATGATGAACCTCTGTGATGAAGAGCGAGATTAGCTTCTTCCTCTCCTTCTGATGCTTCAGGAAACTGGCACCCAGCAGTTATTCAAGCCGTGTCTTTGTTGTTTTCAAACAAGAAACGTCTTCAAACCAGCGTGGAAAAACACGCCTTTAGATTTACTTTGGTGACAAGTTTAAAGTCTGTTCTGGTGGATTCGGTGCATCCTGCAGATGACGGAGGGTCTGCTGGTTTTATTTTAAATCTCTCTGATCAACCCGACTCCAAACCAACAGATTTATTCAAAGTTTATTCTTGACTCCATCACAGACTTCAGGTTCTTCAGGACAGCTTTTTGAGTTTTGAGGACGAGTCAGACGAAGAGCACCTGAGCCTTCACGCCTCTCGGCGTAGAAATGTCAGACTTTTAGTTTCAGACCACAAACGTTTCTGGTTTTGTTTCATTCTGATTTAAACTGAGCGCCATGACGCTTGGTGGAAAGTTCCAGTCGTTCTGCGACGGCAGTAAAACGCTCGGTGGGGGCGGGGGGTGCCTGAGGTTCTCGGCTTCCTGTCGCGCTGCCTCGGCTTATTTAGGACACCATCTTGATTTACCCAGCGTAACGGTTAGACCCCGCTCAGATGCTGAAGCCTGTAATTATGATGATGATAAACCAGTTATTTCTGTCTCCAGAGTCACAGAAGCTTAAAATCTACAAACCTTTCAAAATAAAACCAAATGTTTCATAAAATGCCTTCAGAAGCCATTTTGAAGTTGATTACTGACTGTGAGAAGGTTTGAGACCGAGACACAGGATCGCCTCCCACAGAGACTTGAGACTGGACCTGGTCCAGGACCGGTTCTGAACCTGGTCCAGGACTTTTAGACCGTCCTTCTTATCCAGGGGGAGTCACCAGATGTTTCACAGATGTTGAGCTGAACCTTGGTGTGGTAGTAGCTGAGAGTCGCCCTCAGCTCGGACTCTGAGGGTTTTTGTTTTAAACGCTGGCATTACGGCGGCGGGTGATATGCATTCCTTCAGGTTGAAACTGGTCTTGGACTCGAGCCTTAAGGCAGATGTTGGACTGTTTGTCAGACCGGGGACTGTCCTCCAGTCCCACCTGGACTGAAGTTGGACTGGTTCAGGACTAGTTCTGGGTGGAACGTAGTCCTGATCTGGAGGGTTTTGGACTCCGTCTCACACCAGAGTGGAACAGATTTGAAGCTCGGTTTCAGACAAACCTTTACGTTTAGTTTTTCGTGTTGAGACTTGGTTTTGGGCCTGTCAGAATAAGACCTCTAACCTCAGAACTTCCTGTGTCCTCCTCAGATGATTGATGGACGTCTCGTGGCTCAGCGTGCTCGTGGCGGTCGCCGTCTTCGTGTCCATCGTCCTCCTGGCCGCCGTCTGTCTGAACTGCAGGAACAAGAGTCCGCTGGGTGAGATGAGACGTCCTTTCACAGGTTCTGGTTATCAGCCACACATCACAGCTTGTGGCTTCGAGCAGAGCCGCGTTTTCACACTTGGTCTGTCCAGCTCAGATTTCTGTGGTTTCTGTCCCACCAGTTTCTATCAGTCAAACCACGGCGTCCGAGGAACACGTGCCGTAAGTCTCACCGCTGGCAGCTGGCAGGTTCAACAGCCTTCAGACAGAGTCACTAACACGCCTTTCCTTTCTTTCAGACACACTGGGTTCATTGTCATCCATCCGTGTAAGTCTGAGACACCTGAGATGCTTCAAAAAGGTTTCATTCTGAAATCTAACGTTAGAAATCCAGATTCACCCTGAAGGTCAGACCGTGCAGTGCTCAGAGAAATGAGCTCCATCTCAGCCTCTACAGGCCTCAGTCAGCAGGTCAAAGGTCAAAGGTTAAAGCCTCAAAACAACATGGCAGCTCGACTCAGGTTCATCTGAAGGAACAGCTCCTCCCAGCTGTCAGCACGGCAGAGGAGGGCTGATGGTCTGGGCTGTAAGTTGTCAGGGAGTGAATATGATCCTGAACCGGGTCATATTCTGGATCTGGGACGTTTTCCAGGGACTAAAACAGACATGATGATGATGATGATGAAGATGCTACTGCTGCTGCTGATGAATGTGATGATGATGAGGATGAGGATGCTGATGCTGATGAGGAGGAGGATGCAGATGATGATGATGATGAGGATGATGATACTGATGTGGATGATGATGATGTGGATGATGATGATGATGAGGAGGAGGATAATGAAGATGCTACTGCTGATGATGATGATGCTACTGCTGCTGATGATGAATGTGATGATGATGAGGATGCTGATGCTGATGATGAGGAGGATGATGCAGATGATGATGATGATGAGGATGATGACACTGATGTGGATGATGATGATGATGTGGATGAGGATGATGATGATGAGGAGGATAATGAAGATGCTACTGCTGATGATGATACTGATGTGGATGATGAATGTGATGATGATGAATGTGATGATGATGAGGATGATGATGATGATGATACTGATGTGGATGATGATGATGATGCGGATGATGATGACGAGGATGAAGATGATGCGGATGATGATGATGAGGATGATGATGATGATGATGATGAAGATGCTACTGCTGCTGCTGATGAATGTGATGATGATGCTGATG
>NC_051441.1:248394-252035 GCF_001649575.2 Kryptolebias marmoratus | reverse complement strand
ATGATGATGATGAGGATGAAGAAGATGATGCGGATGATGATGATGAGGATGATGATGATGATACTGATGTGGATGATGATGATGATGCGGATGATGATGACGAGGATGAAGATGATGCGGATGATGATGATGAGGATGATGATGATGATGAAGATGCTACTGCTGCTGCTGATGAATGTGATGATGATGAGGATGATGATGCTGATGATGATGATGATGATGATGAGGAGGAGGAGGATGATGCGGATGATGATGATGATGAGGATGAAGAAGATGATGCGGATGATGATGATGATGCGGATGATGATGATGAGGATGATGAAGATGCTACTGCTGCTGCTGATGAATGTGATGATGATGAGGATGATGATGCTGATGATGATGATGAGGAGGAGGAGGATGCGGATGATGATGATGATGAGGATGATGATGATGAGGATGATGATGATGATGATGCGGATGATGATGCTGCTGATGATGATGATGCGGATGATGATGATGAGGATGAAGATGATGCGGATGATGATGATGATGAGGAAGAAGAGGATGATGCTGATGATGATGAGGAGGATGATGATGATACTGATGTGGATGATGATGATGATGATGATGAAGATGCTACTGCTGCTGCTGATGAATGTGATGATGATGAGGATGATGATGATGAGGAGGAGGATGATGATGATGATGATGATGAGGATAATGATGAAGAAGATGATGCGGATGATGATGATGATGCGGATGAAGATGATGATGATGATGATGATGTGGATGATGAGGATGATGATGATGAGGATGCGGATGATGATGATGAGGATGAAGATGATGCGGATGATGAGGATGAGGATGATGATGATGATGAGGAAGAAGATGAGGATGATGCTGATGATGATGAGGATGATGATGATACTGATGTGGATGATGATGATGATGATGATGAAGATGAGGAGGGTATTTTTGTGCCGTTGCAGCTCAGCCCCATCCGGACCATAACTCCATCCGCTCCCCGTCCAGCCTGATGATTCCTCAGTGAGTCACTTCATTTAAACTTTAATGACTCATCGCAGCCAGGTGTAAACCTCCACCTGTCAGATCTGAAGGTGGTGAAGGCCCTAACCTCCTTCTTCTTCTTCTTCTTGTTTTCAGCCCTAATTCTGTAGATCGTGACTCTAACAGGAGACTCCGCCCCTACACGCCGACAGAAACCGGTGAGATGTCTGCAGCGTTGCTCTGATGTTCACACTTGAAGGTTGAAACAGTCTAAACTCAGTGATCACTCTCCCCTGCAGAGAGTAATCCAAGTTACGAGAATCCGCTCCCTGGTAAGACCTGCCATCTTGTTATAGTTCAGACGGATTACGAATCACTTTCAGAACAACTCCAGACCACAAACCCCAGGAAGTGCTGATGAGGTTTTCTGAGAAATAAAGAAATGACTGAAGACAGATGAGCCTCTCAGTGAGGCTCGACTGACGACCCAGAAAGAACTAAAAGTTTCTGACTGCAGGGCTGACTTCGGTGTCGATCGAATGGATAATTTAAGATTTGTAAAGAAGAAAGATTTAAATGTCAGGAAGTGTTTCAGGGTTTGTTCATCTTAAAAGGATTTGATCTCCTCGGTCTTCATAACAAGCTGTGAGACACAAAATGAAACTTTTAGTCTTGTCCTGGGACTTGTCTTCATCTCTTGGGACTGTTGGTTTTGGTTTCACATTTACTGAACCTCGAGTCTCAACTTCCAGAACTCTGGGACTTGGTAGTTTTTCAGATTGTGGACTTGTTGGAGTTCAGTGTAAACCTCTTGGTTGTCTCAGGACATGTTGGACTCTGGACTCAGTACAGACTTGGACTTGATTTAGGACTTGTTGGACCAGACCTGTGATTTGTTGACTGATGAACTGTTGGTCGAGTGAAAACTTTTATACTGCGTGTGTTTTAATGGAATCAATGTTGGATTCTTGGGTTGACTGGACTGGGGACTCGTTGGACTGGGCTGGGGACTCGGACTGGGTTGGGGACTCGTTGGACTGGATTGGGGACTCAGACTGGATTGGGGACCTGTTGGACTGGGTTGGGGACTTGTTGGACTGGGTAGGGAACTCAGACCGGATTGGGGACTCGTTGGACTGAGTTGGGGACTCGTTGGACTGGATCTGGGACATGGGTGCAGGCTGTCATTAGACTCCTTGTCTCGGCCGGCAGTGGGTGAAGGTTTTGCTGTTTTCTGCAGGAACTGATTTCGACAGCGAAGCTGAAGACAACGGATACATGTAGGTTTCCGTCCTCCGTCTGCAGCTTCACCTCTTTTGGTTCATCCAGAACTGGGTCTGATCCAGTCCTGTCCTCTGATCTCTGCAGAAAAGTGATTCCTGAACCCGACCCTCGACCAACCAATCCGAGCCGAGGCTCTACACACAGTTCAGGTACGAGTCAGGGAAACTAAATTAGGCTTTAAAGTCTCCGGAGTCCTTCGTCCCGCTCCGAAGGGTCCATATTTGTGTCCATCGGTCCTTTGTGAGTGTGAGACATGTTGACCTGCAGTCTGTGACCTGATCAGCTGGTTTTCTCCACAGACTCGTCCACAGACATCCATCAGTACGTGAACATCGGTGAGTTCAGGATGAACGAAGTCTGCCGGGTTTTAGTCCTCTGCCTCATGTTTGTTTTTATTTCTTTCCTTTTAGAAGAACTCGACCCAGATTCAGAGTCTGAGTCCAGTAAGTGTTCCCACACGTTTCACCTGATCTGTCTTCATCTGGTCCTGGCTCCGCCCCCTGGTACTGACTGCAGCGAGCTGATTGGTGGGACTCTGCGGCGCTCCACCAATCAGAAGCAGTTCATTAAACAAAGAGGCAAAAAAGCCTCAAATCTGAAGGATTCTGATTGGTGGAACCAACCGATAGGTGGGAAGCAGGAGGCGGAGCCAACAAAACAACCAATCACAACCAAGCTTCCTCACAGGGCTATTCAACTAGTGGCCCAGGGGCCACATCAAGCTCATGGGTGAGCTCAGTGCGGCCCACCGATGAGTTTATTTAAAATGAAACTGGATTTTAAATAAAATTTATCTGTACCTGTGGCCCCTGAGCTGTACCTGTGGCCCCTGATTCAGAGTCAGTTTCTGTTCTCACACGATGTCTGAATCCAAGTTTTCTCCTCACAGATTATCTGAATGTGGACGACATGGACCATCATGAATGTGAGTTACGCAGTCAGTCACATGATCTCATGACTCAGAGGTTTAGGAACATTTTTTACCTGTAAGTTTAGTCTGATGGGATGAAAGTTCAGCAGATATCAGAAGGAAACGTTCTCACATGTTTCTGATAAATGACAGATAAATGGATCCAAAGCAGAGGAACAAACTTCAGCACATTTCTAAACCTGGACTGAACATTTATTTATGTTATTTAGGTAGAAAAACACAGAGTATAAAAACAGAGTATAAAAACACAGAGTATAAAACCACAGAGTATAAAAACAGAGTATAAAAACACAGAGTATAAAACCACAGAGTATAAAAACAGAGTATAAAAACACAGAGTATAAAAACATAGAGTATAAAAACACAGAGTATAAAAACATAGAGTATAAAAACACAGAGTATAAAAACAGAGTATAAAAACATAGAGTATAAAAAC
>NC_051441.1:232399-232896 GCF_001649575.2 Kryptolebias marmoratus | reverse complement strand
GAGAGGAGGAGGAGAGAGAGAGGAGGAGGAGGGGAGGAGGAGGAGGAGGAAGAGAGGAGGAGGAGGAGAGAGAGAGGAGGAGGAGGAGTGACGCTAATCCTCTCTGAGACGCTTTTAGGTCGTTACTGATTAATCAGCTTCACTCGTTTGTTCTCCAGTAGAACTCTTCCTGTGTTTGACATGTCTACAGGTTCTGTGTCTCACCTGAGGTTCTGTGTCTCACCTGAGGTTCTGGTCTGGACTCTGGTATCGTCTGTTATTGTTCTAAACGGTGGAACTGTTTCTTCTTCAGAACCACCTGTAGGAAGCTGCTGAATGATGTTCAGTTTTTAAATTATTGATGTAAACTTCAGACTGTATGAAGACTTTTTCACAATAAAAGTATGGAATGTTGGACTCGTGTAAAAAGAAAGAAACTCGTCTGTAAAGATATATTTGAGCCACAAACTTTTTAACTGTTTGGGTTTTTTTTAAAGCTGAGTTTTTCATGTTTGATA
>NC_051441.1:229656-232299 GCF_001649575.2 Kryptolebias marmoratus | reverse complement strand
GAGTATAAAAACATGGAGTATAAAAACAGAGTATAAAAACACGGAGTATAAAAACAGAGTATAAAAACATAGAGTATGACTGAATCCAAGTTTTCTCCTCTCAGGTTATCTGAATGTGGAGGACACGGACCATCATGAACGTGAGTTACGCAATCAGTCACATGATCTCATGATGATCACATGATGACCGAATGATGACCCCCTGATCCCATGAAGATCTCATGAAGATCCCATGATCTCATGAAAATCTCATGATGATCCCATGAAGATCTCATGCTGATCTCATGAAGATCCCATGATGATCTCATGATGATCTCATGAAGATCCCATGATGATCTGATGATGATCAGCTGCTGACGTGTTCATTTATGTGACTCAGACAAAATAAACTGAAACTGAACTGTGACACTGAAAGGCTTTTAGGGGTGAAGCTGATGAGGTCTAACTCCTGCAGGTTCGACCCCTGACCTTTCGTCCCGGAGCGAGGATGATGATGACAACAATGATAAGGACGATTACGTGAACCAGACTCCCGTAGGTGTCGTTACTCACCTGTAAATGAAACTGAATCCTGTCAAACAGCAGCCGGCTCAGTTTGTGTCGCTCCTTTCAGATGAGCCACTCCTAACCTGGTGCATGATGGGAAAAAGCTCCTCAGCCTCGTCTTCATCAGCCTTCGTCTTTCAGAGGCTGAACCCTGCTGCAGACAGATCCTCAGCTGCTGAAGCTTCTGTCAAAATAAAAATTAAATTCTGTTTTATTTTCCCATCAAAGCAGGAACAAGAACCAAACACCATGAAGATTAGAAGTTTGTTTGTTTAACGTCATGATTTCCAGATCAGGACACGTAAACTTTAGCGGGTTCATCCTCTGAGGACCAGGATCGGTCTGGAGCAGACCCCTGATCCAGTTTTATTATTCATCCCAGCCTCATGTTCACCTCCTGAGAAGTCTTCTAATTTCCACCAGATCTACTCACAAACATCTGTGATGGAGCCATGGAGGGTCGGAACACTAAATTAACAATCCCAGATTAATTAATCCAGATTAACACCCTGCTGCCGGCTTCAGATTCTGTCCTTCTTTCCTTCAGATGATCAATAAATGTTGATTAATGTCCCACATCATGAGACACCAGCATGCTTTACTTTGATTTTACTGACATCTCCTGAGAATATCTTAATCCAGTCCTTTTGTGTCGTTACCGTGGTTCCTGTTGTCCCTCGGTCTGTAGTCAACCGTGGTGCAGAAACGTTTCAAGTGAATAAAGTTAAACTGTTCAAACGTGAGACTGTTTCAGATTTTATTCCTTTAGTTTGACAGCTCAGGGAGGTAAAGATGTTTCCTCAGGTAAATTCAACTTTAACACAAATATTTACGTATTTAGACACAAATATTACTGTCTGTTACTTCTGATGCAGTGCAACTGGAAACTAACACCGCTTCATTCATCTTCTCATCAGCAGCTGCCATGAAAGGCGGGCGACCATGTAACTGTCTGTCAGCAAAATATCTCATGGACCACTGGACAAAATGATGGTAAATGACCTGCACTTGTAATAGCTCATTCATTCACTCATTCACACACTGATGGCGGTGAGCTACATCATAGCCACAGCTGACAGAGGTGAGGCGGCCATGACACCGGCGCCACCGAGCCCTCTGACCACCACCAGGAGGCAAGGCGGGTGAAGAGTCTCACCCAAGGACACAACGGCTGAGACAAACCGGCAACCCTCCGGTTACAGGACGAACCCTATTTAAAAAAACTAAAGTCACAGCTGAACATTTTATGAAAGTTTCATTAACACAAAGTGTGCAGGAGTAGTTAGATGCGAAAAACAGAATAAAATGTTTCTAAAAGCTGACTCAGCACTCACCTCCTCACAACATATAAATTATAAAACTTTTATTAAAGCTGACTCAGCACTCACAAACTATAAATTATAAAACTTGAGTTTATTCTGGTTGTTTTTAATTGAACCTCCTGACCGGCAGGGGGCGCTGCGCAGCCTCAACCCGGAGAAATGAACCACAACCAGCAGCTTTATCTGTAAACTTCGTGTAAACTATAGTTTTAAAATAAATATTTCAGTCCTGTTTTAGCTGAAAGTCACAGCTTGTCTCGGTAAACAGAACCAGAACTCCGGGTTCGGTTCGGTTCGGTTAGCTTGCTGCAAGCCGCCGCTAACTTCAGCTGGAGGCTTCGGTTCGGTGTCCAGAAACAGGTGAAACATTTCCAAACACACGAAAAATATATAAATGTACCTCCACCTGAGCTCACTTGTTCCCCTGAAGTTGACACGTCTCAGGTTTGAGTGTTAACGACTTCAAACAAACCGCTAAAAACTCCCGGGCTTACCGGAGAACGAGACGCGTGAGCGTACGAACTGAAAACCCCGCCCACTGAGCTACTGTAAATTCTGATTGGACTGAATTTCCTGACCTAATTTTTCATTCGTTTCCTGTCCTGTCAATCAAAACCGAACCTCAAAAAAAGTTAAAAAACAAAAACAACTGGACTTCTATTCTGTAGCTGAAGACGTTTCGCTTCTCATCCGAGGAGCTTTCTCAATTCAGAAACAGAGAGTGTGGAGTTGAGCTTTTAAAGCTGAGATGTGATGTAAGCTGGATTGCTTGCAA